>NC_091159.1:19851283-19886283 GCF_040958095.1 Procambarus clarkii
CTCACTCATCTAGTGCCTTCGGGAGGTAGAGATGTTTGAGATATATATATCTCGAACTATCTACTTCTTTTGTAAGGTCTGATGGCGTAGTGGGTTAAAGCATACTAGTTATGCCAGCTACTGGAAGGTAGTTGTGCTTTCTGGGTTCGAGTCCCACTGGTGGGTGTTGTCCAAAGATTGTTTATCTTCACTTGTGGTTTATGCAAGTATAGGCTTATAAGCTGGACACGAGTTCTCTCACATTGACAGTGGCTTGACGAAAATTGCAGACTGACCCCTCACTCATCTAGTGCCTTCGGGAGGTAGAGATGTTTGAGATATATATATCTCGAACTATCTACTTCTTTTGTAAGGTCTGATGGCGTAGTGGGTTAAAGCATACTAGTTATGCCAGCTACTGGAAGGTAGTTGTGCTTTCTGGGTTCGAGTCCCACTGGTGGGTGTTGTCCAAAGATTGTTTATCTTCACTTGTGGTTTATGCAAGTATAGGCTTATAAGCTGGACACGAGTTCTCTCACATTGACAGTGGCTTGACGAAAATTGCAGACTGACCCCTCACTCATCTAGTGCCTTCGGGAGGTAGAGATGTTTGAGATATATATATCTCGAACTATCTACTTCTTTTGTAAGGTCTGATGGCGTAGTGGGTTAAAGCATACTAGTTATGCCAGCTACTGGAAGGTAGTTGTGCTTTCTGGGTTCGAGTCCCACTGGTGGGTGTTGTCCAAAGATTGTTTATCTTCACTTGTGGTTTATGCAAGTATAGGCTTATAAGCTGGACACGAGTTCTCTCACATTGACAGTGGCTTGACGAAAATTGCAGACTGACCCCTCACTCATCTAGTGCCTTCGGGAGGTAGAGATGTTTGAGATATATATATCTCGAACTATCTACTTCTTTTGTAAGGTCTGATGGCGTAGTGGGTTAAAGCATACTAGTTATGCCAGCTACTGGAAGGTAGTTGTGCTTTCTGGGTTCGAGTCCCACTGGTGGGTGTTGTCCAAAGATTGTTTATCTTCACTTGTGGTTTATGCAAGTATAGGCTTATAAGCTGGACACGAGTTCTCTCACATTGACAGTGGCTTGACGAAAATTGCAGACTGACCCCTCACTCATCTAGTGCCTTCGGGAGGTAGAGATGTTTGAGATATATATATCTCGAACTATCTACTTCTTTTGTAAGGTCTGATGGCGTAGTGGGTTAAAGCATACTAGTTATGCCAGCTACTGGAAGGTAGTTGTGCTTTCTGGGTTCGAGTCCCACTGGTGGGTGTTGTCCAAAGATTGTTTATCTTCACTTGTGGTTTATGCAAGTATAGGCTTTTAAGCTGGACACGAGTTCTCTCACATTGACAGTGGCTTGACGAAAATTGCAGACTGACCCCTCACTCATCTAGTGCCTTCGGGAGGTAGAGATGTTTGAGATATATATATCTCGAACTATCTACTTCTTTTGTAAGGTCTGATGGCGTAGTGGGTTAAAGCATACTAGTTATGCCAGCTACTGGAAGGTAGTTGTGCTTTCTGGGTTCGAGTCCCACTGGTGGGTGTTGTCCAAAGATTGTTTATCTTCACTTGTGGTTTATGCAAGTATAGGCTTATAAGCTGGACACGAGTTCTCTCACATTGACAGTGGCTTGACGAAAATTGCAGACTGACCCCTCACTCATCTAGTGCCTTCGGGAGGTAGAGATGTTTGAGATATATATATCTCGAACTATCTACTTCTTTTGTAAGGTCTGATGGCGTAGTGGGTTAAAGCATACTAGTTATGCCAGCTACTGGAAGGTAGTTGTGCTTTCTGGGTTCGAGTCCCACTGGTGGGTGTTGTCCAAAGATTGTTTATCTTCACTTGTGGTTTATGCAAGTATAGGCTTATAAGCTGGACACGAGTTCTCTCACATTGACAGTGGCTTGACGAAAATTGCAGACTGACCCCTCACTCATCTAGTGCCTTCGGGAGGTAGAGATGTTTGAGATATATATATCTCGAACTATCTACTTCTTTTGTAAGGTCTGATGGCGTAGTGGGTTAAAGCATACTAGTTATGCCAGCTACTGGAAGGTAGTTGTGCTTTCTGGGTTCGAGTCCCACTGGTGGGTGTTGTCCAAAGATTGTTTATCTTCACTTGTGGTTTATGCAAGTATAGGCTTATAAGCTGGACACGAGTTCTCTCACATTGACAGTGGCTTGACGAAAATTGCAGACTGACCCCTCACTCATCTAGTGCCTTCGGGAGGTAGAGATGTTTGAGATATATATATCTCGAACTATCTACTTCTTTTGTAAGGTCTGATGGCGTAGTGGGTTAAAGCATACTAGTTATGCCAGCTACTGGAAGGTAGTTGTGCTTTCTGGGTTCGAGTCCCACTGGTGGGTGTTGTCCAAAGATTGTTTATCTTCACTTGTGGTTTATGCAAGTATAGGCTTATAAGCTGGACACGAGTTCTCTCACATTGACAGTGGCTTGACGAAAATTGCAGACTGACCCCTCACTCATCTAGTGCCTTCGGGAGGTAGAGATGTTTGAGATATATATATCTCGAACTATCTACTTCTTTTGTAAGGTCTGATGGCGTAGTGGGTTAAAGCATACTAGTTATGCCAGCTACTGGAAGGTAGTTGTGCTTTCTGGGTTCGAGTCCCACTGGTGGGTGTTGTCCAAAGATTGTTTATCTTCACTTGTGGTTTATGCAAGTATAGGCATATATATATATATATATATATATATATATATAGGGGTACAGGTGTTGTGTTAGTTGTCTCTTCAGAGGTTGCATGGCGTTTCACTTTCCTTCTTATGATGTCTTCAACGAAACCATTGGAGAAGCTGTTGTTGACTAGGACCTGCCTTACTCTACAGAGTTCTTCGTCGACTTGCTTCCATCCTGAGCTTTGGCTGAGAGCACGGTCGACATAAGCGTTAACAACACTCCTCTTGTACCTGTCTGGGCAGTCACTGTCGGCATTTAGGCACATTCCTATGTTTGTTTCCTTAGTGTAGACTGCAGTGTGGAAACCTCCGCTCCTTTCCATGACTGTTACATCTAGAAAGGGCAGCTTCCCATCCTTCTCCATCTCGTAAGTGAAACGCAACATAGAATTCTGCTCAAATGCCTCCTTCAGCTTCTGCAGATGTCTGACATCAGGTACCTGTGTAAAAATGTCGTCAACATACCTGCAGTATATGGCCGGTTTCAAGTTCATGTCGACTAAGACTTTTTGCTCGATGGTACCCATGTAGAAGTTCGCATACAGGACACCTAGGGGAGAACCCATGGCGACCCCATCTACTTGCTTATACATGTGCCCATCCGGGCTCAAGAAGGGTGCCTCTTTAGTACAAGCTTGGAGTAGTTTCCTTAGAATGTTTTCTGGTATGTCAAGAGGAGTACAGGCCGGATCACGATACACTCTGTCCGCTATCATCCCGATTGTTTCATGGATGAAACTTGTTCCGGAAGTGTTCGAACGAAATCAGTTGCGGGTCGTGTGTAAACCATTTTTCATTCATAAACAGTGGGTTTGGCGGGTGCGTGGAATCAGTTTTGGGTTTTTGTTTGAGGGACGGGCTGCATCCTGGAACAACTATACCCCAGCCCAGTTGGGTACCACACAATGGAAGAAACAGGCACCTAAGGCCTCGCTTGTCAACTGAGGACTATACATTGACATTTATGTCCCCTCTGGCGGTCAGCGGGCGAATCATTTTCCTTCATTGAATTTCCACACAACTTGCTCTCACACCCAGATATTGTCTGCACACCGAACAGTATTTCCAGAAAACTTCTCCAGTGTTCCTTCCCAGTAATTCGTTATTCTTATAATTTGTGTTCAGTTTTTAAACCTAACAAGAGTGACATCAAGTGACACCTCTGTCACAGCGATGTCACCAAAAACACGAAAAACAAACACGCCTTTACAGTGATGAATACAGAACTCAGTACTCACATTTAACAGCTGCTCTGGTAGCTGCTGGATGTGGGGCGGCAAGCAGCAGTAGCAACAGCGGCAACAGGGCGGTGATGGGGTGATGGCAGGTGAGGGGTGCCGGACGCCTGCTCGGCCCCCCTAACCCAACACCGCAAGCACACATCACTCTCTTTATTCACAACGCTATACAAGGTAATCACACTATAGACATCCCGAGCAAGTGATTATTGTTTACAACAGAACCACCTCCATAGTCCACAGAGGATAACCACACAATCACCGACTGGACGAGTGCGAGCTCAACAATCAAAACTGTACAATATTTCACAATTATATTTTGTTGTTTCCACGGGTAGCTTGTGACACTGATATTCACTCGTCTATAATACCGCTTATAACTCACCAATCTCGATGTAATCTATATTTGCTTTCCTGAACTTTTTCAAATCACATACGGCTTTTAAAGAAACACCTATACTATATATAATAATTATAGCAAAAATAATAATACACAAATTACAATAATTTTCAATTTTTAAGCACAGAGCTGGAGGCTCCAGGGCCATACATGGACCGCGCTCCTTGCCCTCACAAACTGACTCATCAACACTATAGACACACTCCACCCTTACACTTTCAGACAACACTAGTGGCCAGTGTCACAGGCTGCCTGCTGGCTCGGCTCCTCCCCCGGCCTGCAACACAACAAAAGACAATGTTAGATAATAACATTGGAAATAGAAGTTGGCAATTAAATAGTGTTGTTTCTCTTCCTTCAGTTTTGACGGCTAATGTTTAACGTTACCTAGCGTTAAGAAAGGAGATGATTACTTAGCCTAAAACCTCTTTATGGAGTTTTACTAACGTCCTAAGTGAACGGTCAGCTGAAAGGTCTCAAAGTGAAATTCATGTGGATCCCATCTCATGTTGAAACGGTGCTCAACGAGGTGGTGGATGTTGCCAAACGCGCGCCACCTCACGACCAAAAGTTGACATCGAATGTGTTTTAACAATAAGACAAATAAAAATCAAATTTATAAATATTCAGGCACAGGCAGAGGTGGCGAGGAGAGGTATAATGTATGAGGGAAGTCAAACCATGCAACACTACATGTGTGTGAGTCAAAACACCCATTTCACTTATGGTAAAAGGAGAAATGCTTGGAGTGACTGTGCACATGCGGCTCAGGCTTAGGTACAAATATTACTGGGAGTATGGAATAGTTGTTAATGATAATGACTCCAAGTGTAAACTATGGGGTATGTTAAGGTCTCACACTCTCATCCATTTTGTTCTTCACTTATCATTGATTAATGTATATAGAAACACTGAGATAAGGACTGTTCCTGAGCAAATAACCTGGATGTGTCACAACGGATAGATTAATGATATTATAGAGAGATATAAGAATTTTGAACCAAGATTATAACCTTTTGTTAAATTGTCTGAATATCTTACAAATTGTCTGTGTAATTTCTTAAAAGTATTTGTGTACGTATGGTACCATACTGCATGTATTTACTATTTGTATCTGCAGAATCGAGCTATTAGCGCTTGGACCCCGCCTTTCTATCCAATATATTTTTCCTCTATTATGTCTATTACATATATTTTTCTTTAGCACAAACACACACTTCCCCAGGAAGCAGTCCTTAACAGCTGCCTAACTCTCAAGTACCTATTTACTGCTAGGTGAACAGGTGCACCAGGATGAAACAAACTCTGCCCATTTGTTTCCGCCTCCGCCGGGGATCTAACCCGGGCCCTTAGAACTACGACCACAGAGGCCTGTGTAAGGAAGAAATGTATGTTTATCACTCAAAATGTTCGGTAATATGCTTACTGTTTGTTATGTGAGTCGTATAAATATATATATGTCGTACCAAGTAGCCAGAACGCACTTCTCGGCCTACTATGCAAGACCCGATTTGCCTAATAGGCCGAGTGATTTTCTTTATTAAAAAAAAATCCTATTGGTTTATTTGAATTTTTATTGTTATATTATATTACAAACATAAAGTATTGAATTAGTTTTGTTAGTTTAGGTTGGGGTAAGATAGGGTTGGTTAGGTTAGGTAGGGTAGGTTAGGTAGGGTTGGTTAGGTTAGGTAGGGTAGGTTAGGTAGGGTTGGTTAGGTTAGGTAGGGTAGGTTAGGTAGGGTTGGTTAGGTTAGGTAGGGTAGGTTAGGTAGGGTTGGTTAGGTTAGGTAGGGTAGGTTAGGTAGGGTTGGTTAGGTTAGGTAGGGTAGGTTAGGTAGGGTTGGTTAGGTTAGGTAGGGTAGGTTAGGTAGGGTAGGTTAGGTTAGGTAGGGTAGGTTAGGTAGGGTTGGTTAGGTTAGGGAGGGTTGGTTAGGTTCGGTCATATATCTGTGTTAGTTTTAACTCAACTTAAAAAAGAATTAACTCATACATAATGAAATGAATAGCTCTTTTATTTCATAAAAAAATACAAAAATATATAAATTCAGGAAAACTTGGCTCATTAGGCAAATCGGTCATAGTAGGCCGAGTACTGTGTTCTGGCTATTAGGTACAACAGTATATATATATATATATATATATATATATATATATATATATATATATATATATATATATATATATATATATATATATATATATATATATATATATATATATGTCGTACCTAGTAGCCAGAACACACTTTTCGGCCTACTATGCAAGGCCCGATTTGCCTAATAAGCCAAGTTTTCATGAATTAATGTTTTTTCGACTACCTAACCTACCTAACCTAACCTAACCTAACTTTTTCGGCTACGTAACCTAACCTAACCTATAAAGATAGGTTAGGTTAGGTTAGGTAGGGTTGGTTAGGTTCGGTCATATATCTACGTTAATTTTAACTCCAATAAAAAAAATTGACCTCATACATAATGAAATGGGTAGCTTTATCATTTCATAAGAAAAAAATTAGAGAAAATATATTAATTCAGGAAAACTTGTCTTATTAGGCAAATCGGGCCTTGAATAGTAGGCCTAGAAGTGCATTCTGGCTACTAGGTACGACATATATATATATATATATATATATATATATATATATATATATATGTCGTACCTAATAGCCAGAACGCACTTCTCAGCCTACTATTCAAGGCCCGATTTGCCTAATAAGCCAAGTTTTCATGAATTAATGTTTTTTCGTCTACCTAACCTACCTAACCTAACCTAACCAAGCTTTTTTTGGCTACCTAACCTAACCTTACCTATAAATATAGGTTAGGTTAGGTTAGGTAGGGTTGGTTAGGTTCGGTCATATATCTACGTTAATTTTAACTCCAATAAAAAAAAATTGACCTCATACATAGAGAAAAGGGTTGCTTTATCATTTCATAAGAAAAAAATTATAGTAAATATATTAATTCAGGAAAACTTGGCTTATTAGGCAAATCGGGCCTTGAATAGTAGGCTGAGAAGTGAGTTCTGGCTACTAGGTACGACATATATATATATATATATATATATATATATATATATATATATATATATATATATATATATATATATATATATATATAAATATATATATATATATATATATATATATATATATATATATATATATGTCGTACCTAGTAGCCAGAACGCACTTCTCACCCTACTATGCAAGGCCCGATTTGCCTAATAAGCCAAGTTTTTCTGAATTAATATTTTTTCTCTAATTTTTTTCTTATGAAATGATAAAGCTACCCATTTCATTAAGTATGAGGTCAATTTTTTTTTATTGGAGTTAAAATTAACGTAGATATATGACCGAACCTAACCAACCCTACCTAACCTAACCTAACCTATCTTTATAGGTTAGGTTAGGTTAGGTAGCAGAAAAAGTTAGGTTAGGTTAGGTTAGGTAGGTTAGGTAGTCGAAAAGCAATTAATTCATGAAAACTTGGCTTATTAGGCAAATCGGGCCTTGCATAGTAGGCTCAGAAGTGAGTTCTGGCTACTAGGTACGACATATATATATATATATATATATATATATATATATATATATATATATGTCGTACCTAGTAGCCAGAACGCCCTTCTCAGCCTACTATGCAAGGCCCGATTTGCCTAATAAGCCAAGTTTTCCTGAATTAATATATTTTCTCTAATTTTTTTCTTATGAAATGATAAAGCTACCCATTTCATTATGTATGAGGTCAATTTTTTTTAATTGTAGTTAAAATTAACGTAGATATATGACCGAACCTAACCAACCCTACCTAACCTAACCTAACCTATCTTTATAGGTTAGGTTCGGTTAGGTAGCCGAAAAAGTTAGGTTAGGTTAGGTTAGGTTAGGTAGGTTAGGTAGTCGAAAAAACATTAATTCATGAAAACTTGGCTTATTAGGCAAATCAGGCCTTGCATAGTAGGCTGAGAAGGGCGTTCTGGCTACTAGGTACGACATATATATATATATATATATATATATATATATATATATATATATATATATATATATATATATATATATGTCGTACCTAGTAGCCAGAACGCACTTCTCAGCCTACTATGCAAGGCCCGATTTGCCTAATAGGCTAAGTTTTCCTGAATTAATATATTTTCTCTGATTTTTTTCTTATGAAATGATAAAGCTACCCATTTCATTATGTATGAGGTCAATTTTTTTTTATTGGAGTTAAAATTAACGTAGATATATGACCGAACCTATCCAACCCTACCTAACCTAACCTAACCTATCTCTATAGGTTAGGTTAGGTTAGGTAACCGAAAAGGTTAGGTTAGGTAGGTTAGGTAGTCAAAAAACAATTAATTTATGAAAACTTGGCTTATTAGGCAAATTGGGCCTTGCATAGTAGGCTGAGAAGTGAGTTCTGGCTACTAGGTACGACATATATATATATATATATATATATGTCGTACCTAATAGCCAGAACGCACTTCTCAGCCTACTATTCAAGGCCCGATTTGCCTAATAAGCCAAGTTTTCATGAATGAATGTTTTTTCGTCTACCTAACCTACCTAACCTAACCTAACCTAGCTTTTTTTGGCTACCTAACCTAACCTTACCTATAAATATAGGTTAGGTTAGGTTAGGTAGGGTTGGTTAGGTTCGGTCATATATCTACATTAATTTTAACTCCAATAAAAAAAAATTGACCTCATACATAGAGAAAAGGGTTGCTTTATCATTTCATAAGAAAAAAATTATAGTAAATATAATAATTCAGGAAAACTTGGCTTATTAGGCAAATCGGGCTATGAATAGTAGGCTGAGAAGTGAGTTCTGGCTACTAGGTACGACATATATATATATATGTCGTACCTAGTAGCCAGAACTCACTTCTCAGCCTACTATGCGAGGCCCGATTTGCCTAATAAGCCAAGTTTTACTAAATTAATATATTTTCTCTAATTTTTTTCTTATGAAATGATAAAGCTACCCATTTCATTATGTATGAGGTCAATTTTTTTTTATTGGAGTTAAAATTAACGTAGATATATGACCGAACCTAACCAACCCTACCTAACCTAACCTAACCTATCTTTATAGGTTAGGTTAGGTTAGGTAGCCGAAAACGTTAGGTTAGGTTAGGTTAGGTAGGTTAGGTTGTCGAAAAAACATTAATTCATGAAAACTAGGCTTATTAGGCAAATCGGGCCTTGCATAGTAGGCTGAGAAGTGAGTTCTGGCTACTAGGTACGACATATATATATATATATATATATATATATATATATATATGTCGTACCTAATAGCCAGAACGTACTTATCAGCCTACTATTCAAGGCCCGATTTGCCTAATAAGCCAAGTTTTCACGAATTAATGTTTTTTCGACTACCTAACCTACCTAACCTAACCTAACCTAACTTTTTCTGCTACCTAACCGAACCTAACCTATGAAGATAGGTTAGGTTAGGTTAGGTAGGGTTGGTTAGGTTCGGTCATATATCTACGTTAATTTTAACTCCATTAAAATAAAATTGACCTCATACATAATGAAATGGGTAGCTTTATCATTTCGTAAGAAAAAAACTAGAGAAAACATATTAATTCATGAAAACTTGGCTTATTAGGCAAATCGGGCCTTGCATTGTAGGCTGATAAGTGCGTTCTGGCTACTAGGTACGACATATATATATATATATATATATATATATATATATATATATATATATATATGTCGTACCTAGTAGCCAGAACGCACTTCTCAGCCTAATATGCAAGGCCCAATTTGCCTAATAAGCCAAGTTTTCATGAATTAATTGTTTTTCGACTACCTAACCTACCTAACCTAACCTAACCTAACTTTTTCGGCTACCTAACCTAACCTAACCTATAGAGATAGGTTAGGTTAGGTTAGGTAGGGTTGGTTAGGTTCTGTCACATATCTACGTTAATTTTACCTCCAATAAAAAAAAATTGACCTCATACATAATGAAATGGGTAGCTTTATCATTTTATAAGAAAAAAAATTGAGAAAATATATTAATTCAGGAAAACTTGGCTTATTAGGCAAATCGGGCCATGCATAGTAGGCTGAGAATTGCGTTCTGGCTACTAGGTACGACATATATATATATATATATATATATATATGTCGTACCTAGTAGCCAGAACTCACTTCTCAGCCTACTATTCAAGGCCCGATTTGCCTAATAAGCCAAGTTTTCCTGAATTAATATATTTACTATAATTTTTTTCTTATGAAATGATAAAGCAACCCTTTTCTCTATGTATGAGGTCAATTTTTTTTTATTGGAGTTAAAATTAACGTAGATATATGACCGAACCTAACCAACCCTACCTAACCTAACCTAACCTATATTTATAGGTAAGGTTAGGTTAGGTAGCCAAAAAAAGCTAGGTTAGGTTAGGTTAGGTAGGTTAGGTAGACGAAAAAACATTAATTCATGAAAACTTGGCTTATTAGGCAAATCGGGCCTTGAATAGTAGGCTGAGAAGTGCGTTCTGGCTATTAGGTACGACATATATATATATATATATATATATATATATATATATATATATATATATATATATATATGTCGTACCTAGTAGCCAGAACTCACTTCTCAGCCTACTATGCAAGGCCCAATTTGCTTAATAAGCCAAGTTTTCATGAATTAATTGTTTTTCGACTACCTAACCTACCTAACCTAACCTAACCTGACGTTTTCGGCTACCTAACCTAACCTAACCTACAAAGATAGGTTAGGTTAGGTTAGGTAGGGTTGGTTAGGTTCGGTCATATATCTACGTTAATTTTAACTCCGATAAAAAAAAATTGACCTCATACATAATGAAATGGGTAGCTTTATCATTTCACAAGAAAAAAATAACAGAAAATATATTAATTCAGGAAAACTTGGCTTATTAGGCAAATCGGGCCTTGCATAGTAGGCTGAGAAGTGCATTCTGGCTATTAGGTACGACATATATATATATATGTCGTACATATATATATATATATATATATATATATATATATATATATATATATATATATATATATATATATATATATATATATATATATATATATATATATATATATATATATATATGTCGTACCTAGTAGCCAGAATGCACTTCTCAGCCTATTATGCAAGGCCCGATTTGCCTAATAAGCCAAGTTTTCCTGAATAAATATATTTTCTCTAATTTTTTTCTTATGAAATGATAAAGCTACTCATTTCATTATGTATGAGGTCAATTTTTTTTTATTGGAGTTAAAACTAACGTAGATATATGACCGAACCTAACCAACCCTACCTAAGCTAGCCTAACCTATCTTTATAGGTTAGGTTAGGTTAGGTAGCCGAAAAAGTTAGGGTAGGTTAGGTTAGGTAGGTTAGGTAGTCGAAAAACAATTAATTCATGAAAACTTGGCTTATTAGGCAAATCGGGCCTTGCATAGTAGGCTGAGAAGTGCGTTCTGGCTACTAGGTACGACATATATATATATATATATATATATATATATATATATATATATATATATATATATATATAGTGGGAGCAAGAGGCTGAGCGGACAGAACATGAGCCTTTAGTCCCGGGTTCCATCCCGGACGCCGGCGAGAAACAATGGGCAGAGTTTATTTCACCCTGTTGCCCCTGTTACCTAGTAGTAAATAGGTCCCTGGGAGTTAGTCAGCTCTCACGGGCTGCTTCCTAGGGGTGGAGGCCTGGTCAAGGACCGGGCCGCGGGGACACTAAGCCCCGAAATCATCTCAAGATAACGGGGTGAGAATAGCTTGAGCTACCTCATACCTCTGTGTGTATTTATGCCTCAATAAACTTATTTCAGTTTTAATTCCAATTGTACTGTACACCTCACAAGGATGAAGATTATTATCAGTTACAGTGAAGGACACAGTTATTACTGATGCAGAACTGAACTCCCAGGAGCTCCCCAACCTTCTGAGTTTTTCTTCCAGCTCATATTTCCCTTTTAGTTCTCTTTTTTGTTTATATATACAGCTACAGTTCTCTTTTTTGCTAATTTATTAATTTTATAAAATATAATTATTAATTTTTCCATTACTTTTTTATAATTTCTTATATTACCCATCGAGAAAGTCATTATATGAAGGATGTTAACTAATACTCTAATAGTCGATACAATCACTTTTTGCCTGGTCGACACTGGTCTCTGGCGTAGTGGTAAAGCACTCGCCCGGCGCTTTGACCTGGGTTCGTATCCTGGCCTGGGAGGATTGACCGGTTGTCATTGCCTCTGTTCATCCAGAACTGAATGGGTACCTGATTGTTAATCGATTTGGCGGGTCGAATTCCGAGGAAGCATTAGGATTAAGGACTTGCCCGAAGCGCTACGCGTGCTAGTGATTTTACAAGAAGGTTACATCTCTTGAATATAAATAAAATAAAATAAATAAAGTGTCTGAGGGGTTCGTCCGACAATGTCAGGCGGTATACTGTTCACCAACTGTTGAGCAGCAATACACTGTTCACCAACTGTTGAGCAGCAATACACTGTTCACCAACTACGGCAGTGAAGAGTCCCCATTTAACCTGTGCACAAAGGACCTGACACACTTCATCAACAGGTAGTCTTTAAAACTTCTGTCTCCCATAACTGTTCAGCGTATGAGTTGCAGTCCTGTAAACTCACCGTCCCGCCCTCACCTCCCCACTTGCCACTCCCCACCCCTCACTTCCCACTCCCCACTCCCCACTCCTCCTAAAGCACAGACATTTTAAGACCAAGACTTCCTCAAGCTCGTGTCCTCACAAATGAGGAATGACTAACTATTTCAGCTCCAGTTAAACGGCATATTTATATCTGGGAAGGCTGTGATCCACTTGGTGGTCCAGGAAGGCTGTGATCCACTTGGTGGTCCAGGAAGACTGTGATCCACTTGCTGGTCCAGGAAGACTGTGATCCACTTGCTGGTCCAGGAAGGCTGTGATCCACTTGCTGGTCCAGGAAGACTGTGATCCACTTGCTGGTCCAGGAAGACTGTGATCCACTTGCTGACACTTGTATTACTTACACTGATTGCACTTACATTACTCATCGTCTGTTCTCTGACACCGTTCATCTAGTAGCTTCCTCACAAGCTCCGATATTGTGCCAAATATCTTAATTGCTCGCCAAGAAGTCGTGAATATTTGGACCTCACAGTAAACACGAGTAACAAGACCACTCCTACACTACTTCATTAACTTCTTGTAAAGGGACCTTTTACACCAGCCTCCCCCGGCTGTGTGCCTTGATTGGTAAAGCTTTCTACAGCTCCTATTAAAGTGTTATGGAGATGTGATTTCATCTAAGATATCCGGAACACCGGTTACAAACTTCCTCTGTACAACACATAGCCAGTTTCCCGGAGATTTGCTTGTCCAACCTCGATAAGCAGAACCATTTTTGTTCACCATAACGTAAACGCCTGCAGCTGTACATATGTTGTAACTGTGGGGAAATATACCAGGATTATTGATGAAGAGGAGAATTACATAGGAACAAAACACAAAAAGGAGGTTACTAGAACTATGAATTTAAAATTAAATAATATTGAAATTGATAATTAAGTACAACAAAAATAATGGTGCAAATGAGTGAGAAACAATAAACTTCCAAGAGGGAGAATATTCGTAGAGGAACCGTGGTACAAGCTCTCATAATTCTCAACAGAAATAGCGTAAGGAAGATATATGTAAATTACAGCATTAAAGCTTAATAAAAGCGAGGACGCAGCATGTGACAGAAGTATGTGAAGTTCTCAATTAAAGGTTCCGCGAGGTTTGCAAACTTGAATCACATCTTCCGCTTGAACTAATTCAGCAAATTCAAACAAAAAGCTCTCAATAAAATTATGTGATGAGGATGAAAGTTAAATGTTCCATAAAGGTGGAAGAGTATGTATTCCATTAAAAGATGCAGGTGAAGTATTTCATAAAGATATCCAGGAAATATTCGAGCATGAACGTGAGGCGTCCGGACCTGAAGGAGCCAAGCTTCTAAATGGTCGACTGACCGGGGGTAGCCCACACTACACAGGCAGCGGTGTACGCGGGGAGAGCCATGGTCCTAGACAAGATCTCACCCTGGATATTATAGGAGGACGATGAAGCTTGAGCTCATCCTTCCCTTCACTACTGAATTTGTAACTTGAAATAAGAAATAGGCTTGGAATAATGAATAAGAATAAGGTTTGGAATAAATCAGTGTATTACCGACATATAAGGAGGAAGACCAAAACCGCTGAAATAAATTCGCGTACCGTTAAAAAAAAGTCAAATTTTCACATTCACATAAAAAATTTTCACTTACATACATACACATAATTCACATCCAAGAGAAACTAGTTAATTGATATTAACAAATTAATTGCTCTTCAATGCAGCAAATTGAATTCCACTAACAAACTAGTTTGAATTGTGTAACAAAATTACAGTAAAGGAGCAAAGGAAGCAGACTTTACTTTTTAGAGTTTCAGAAAGTGTACAGTTCCGTGTAGACACTTACTCAAGCTTAAGATGTAAGTCGGGTCTTCCCTATAAATGGGTGTCTAAGGAAAAGATACGATGAAGAGTCACTTTACGAATTCAAAGGTGAGAAACCTGAAGGTCAACCTATCCCCAAAATAAACTTTAAAGGTACACATCAGTAGGTTAATTTCGACGACGCACAGCAAATTTGCTAATGTCGGAAGAACTTGCCAAATGAGTCAAAAGGTTTCCAGAGGTTGTATACAAGCAACATGAACTGAGGGAAGTGAACTAAGAGGAGAGATGGGGAAAATTAGAGGACAGAAGTATGAGATCCTTAAAAAGAGTCGACAAATACGACAGAGAAGTAATGCTCAAAGCGGGAACACGTCCAGACGACGGGGATCGTGACGAGACACATGACACACAAATGTAACGATATCAGATGCATCAAATTGCAAAATTTTAAATGTAAATATGATAAAAAAATGAACGTAGAGTCATTGCATTAAAAATCTAATTGCTGCAAAGGAGGGGACCAGGATGAAGCCCCTGAACCTGTAAACACATTAAGTGAGTATGCACACGCCCCACAGTGATAGTAAGATAATATAATATATGCTAGGGATAGTGTCATCCATCAGGCTTTCCCCAAGTCTCTCATAAAACGAGCACTTTAAGGTACTTGATGGCAGCAGCACCACTGCCACTCACAGTAATGCGACGGGTGTCGGGGTTAGTGGTGGCTGCTCGCAGTGCTCTGCCTGCGACGCCACGAAGAACTCAAGTCACATGACTTAATAATGCTTCAGGACAGATCGAAACGTCGTCGCTTTTCTATCTTCTGAGTTGTAGTTTGGTCATCAGTCACGATGAATGGTAGAAAATATACCTACAACGATGAGGTACTGCGTCTTTACTTCCAGTCTCCGACACATCGTCCAGATGTCTGTCTCTTTGTACTCTCTGAGCAAGGGTTACGTTATATGTCCATATGTGCAGGTCTTCATTAGATTACTCAGCCGTCTCTGAGACTCATACTCATCCCTCTCTGAAACTTATACTCAGCCCTCTCTGAGACTGATACTCAGCCCTCTCTGAGACTCATACTCATCCCTCTCTGAAACTTATACTCAGCCCTCTCTGAGACTGATACTCAGCCCTCTCTGAGACTCATACTCATCCCTCTCTGAGACTCATACTCATCCCTCTCTGAGACTCATACTCATCCCTCTCTGAGACTCATACTCAGCCCTCTCTGAGACTCATACTCAGCCCTCTCTGAGACTCATACTCATCCCTCTCTGAGACTCATACTCAGCCCTCTCTGAGACTCATACTCAGCCCTCTCTGAGACTCATACTCATCCCTCTCTGAGACTCATACTCAGCCCTCTCTGAGACTCATACTCAACCCTCTCTGAAACTTATACTCAGCCCTCTCTGAGACTGATACTCAGCCCTCTCTGAGACTCATACTCATCCCTCTCTGAGACTCATACTCATCCCTCTCTGAGACTCATACTCATCCCTCTCTGAGACTCATACTCAGCCCTCTCTGAGACTCATACTCAGCCCTCTCTAAGACTCATACTCATCCCTCTCTGAGACTCATACTCAGCCCTCTCTGAGACTCATACTCAGCCCTCTCTGAGACTCATACTCATCCCTCTCTGAGACTCATACTCAGCCCTCTCTGAGACTCATACTCATCCCTCTCCGAGACTCATACTCAGCCCTCTCCGAGACTCATACTCAGCCCTCTCTGAGACTCATACTCAGCCCTCTCTGAGACTCATACTCAGCCCTCTCTGAGACTCATACTCATCCCTCTCTGAGACTCATACTCATCCCTCTCTGAGACTCATACTCATCCCTCTCTGAGACTCATACTCATCCCTCTCTGAGACTCATACTCATCCCTCTCTGAGACTCATACTCATCCCTCTCTGAGACTCATACTCAGCCCTCTCTGAGACTCATACTCAGCCCTCTCTGAGACTCATACTCGGCCCTCTCTGAGACTCATACTCGGCCCTCTCTGAGACTCATACTCGGCCCTCTCTGAGACTCATACTCGGCCCTCTCTGAGACTCATACTCAGCCCTCTCTGAGACTCATACTCAGCCCTCTCTGAGACTCATACTCGGCCCTCTCTGAGACTCCTACTCAGCCCTCTCTGAAACTCATATTCGTCCACAACCAGCATGAAGGACTGTATTAATGTGACGATGTCTAAACTAATGCAATGAGGTTCGTACAAAGTTGTATCTGTATTTCAATGTTTTATTTAAACAAGATAATGTCTCTCAGGCTGCGATGTCACTTGTGTTGACGGTACTTTACAAATGTGTGGCCGAGTGTGACGAAGAGCAGGAGCCAGGAAGTTGATCGTCAGCGAGACTGTTATAACCCCGGGTAGCCTGAAGTACGAGTCTACCTATCTCAGAGTTATTCCACATACGAGACCTAATTGAGAGCTCAGAAGAAATATATATATATATATATATATATATATATATATATATATATATATATATATATATATATATATATATATATATATATATATATATATATATATATATATATATACATATATATATATCTTAGTATATTTTGGTAGCAGTCTTTCCTGTAGACATATATTATTAAATATGACCGAAAAAGTAAGATTAATAATTCTAACACGAATTTTCTCAATCTTTCGTACATTTCTTTTCACTGTTGGAGGTAAATCAAAAATCAATTCTCCAAAATTCATTTTTATTTCTAGTCTGACGCGACACGAGCGCGTTTCGTAAAACTTATTACATTTTCAAAGACTTTAGTTTACAAATACACAACTGAATAGAACTTACGCATCTCCGATTTTATATCTACATTTTAGTGAGGTGGATGGGGTGAGGTGGCATTAATAGGGTATTAATTTCATCAACACAAGACAGAACAAGAGGTGGCATTAATAGGGTATTAATTTCATCAACATGTTGATGTGAAGTGGTGCAAGTGCCTGTGGATGTTGAGCCTTCCCTGGTGTCGGTTTCTACGCTGGCTCCTGCTGGTGTTTGGGTGCCGGATACTGTGCAGTTGCCGGCACAGTGTCACTGAACAGCCACTGAACACAGTTGTGTGTTCAGTGGCTGTTAGTGGTGATGCTGGGAGGGCATGACCCAGTCTAAGACCTAGTCTCCGCATTCGTCTTTTGTGGATGTATTGGCCGGTTCTCCTGCGGCTCCTGTCTTTGAGACCCCACCACCCTTATCACCTGTGCAACTGAATGGTGTGTGTTCCGGGCCTTCTGCTGGGGTTGGGCCGGTCCCCCATGTGGTCGCTGCTGCCGAGGTCCTACGTCATGCCCGGGTGTGGGCTCCCAGCATCTCTATAGTGACTCGGCTTCTGGTCCAGTGGACAGCTCGAACGATTCGCGTCCGGATCCTAAGAGCTTGCGGCTCTCCTCCCCTGTTATGGCCTCGATGGGCGTGGCCTGGGCGAATGTGGGGGAGTTTCAAAGTTGTGTGCTGTCTCCAGTGGACGTGGAGGTCCATGGTGTTGGCAGTACTGCTTTGGCCGTCGTAGTGGTGGAGGCACCCGCTTCGGATAGAGGCGAGGATGTGAGGAACTCCACGCTTTTACCTGAGCCTAACCTGAGCCACCAGATGTCGGCTCCCCTCAGTGGGAGATGGTTCCTCCTCCTGAGGTGGCTCCTGCAGCCAGAGACCTTGTAGTCATCGAGAAGAAGTATGTTCATCGTGAGAGCTCTGTGTCTGTGCCGCTGCAAAATGTTGGGTGTGAATTCCCCGTGGTGCCGCCCCCCGTGTTGCCGTCCTCTGCTCGGAGTTGGTTGCCTCGTCGGGGCCCACTCTGGTGCTAGGTGCTGACTCCAGGTGCAACGGAATGGATGATGCCGGTCCCGTGGTGTACTTCCGACAGCAGCAGGAGCAAAAGGCTGCAAAAGGACAGAGGACTGACCCATGGAGCATCACACTCCGGCAGCCGCACACTAAGCCCCTCCGCGACAACAACGGGCAGGATAGCGAGTGGTCAACCAGTGTAAAGGAGTAGTGAAGAGGAGTTTCACATGCCTCCGTGGAATCAGTAGTAAAGCAAAATTGGTGTTTGAAGAGGACTTCATTGTGCAGCAGTTTTGGGAGAACTGTAAGAAGTGTTTTGTTGAATATTTTGGAGAACCTAGAGTACATGGTAGTGAGCCTCCAGGAGCAGAACAGAGGTTTATGGTGGATACACAGGAATGTATAAAGGGAGTGCTTGAATGCTTATTGGCGTGTAAGACGCAGTATAAGGTGAGAGATTGATTTCTTCTTGTGTTGAGAAATATTTATGCAGATGTTTCTGATATTTCAACCACAGGCTGAGTTTATATACTTTTAGGGCTGATTATACAATATTATTACGAGATTTCACTCCTCCCCCCATTTAGTTAGGAAGTAGTAAGTGGTAATCCAACAGTTGATCAGCCACTTGATATGAACGGTTGGTGAAGCCAGGATATGATATTGGATTGCTACCGGGTTAAAGCAGCTTAGAATGTTGTCCGATAATATTTTTTTTCTCATATCATGTATTGTATATGTTTTTTTTCGTTTATTAAATGTGAATTGTTAGCTGGCTTTTCCTCTTTTCCTGGTGAGGCTTCCCAGAAAGCAGGAAGGGGGGAAGAGGGAGGGGGGGGAGGGAGAGAGAGAGAAAGAGATCCCAGCTGTGGACAGGGTGGCAGAGAGCACTAATTCGTAAAAAGGGGATTTAGGAGATCATACTAAACAAGGAGAGAGTGGGGAGTCACGGCGGCTCAAGTATGGTGTGTACACAGGACAACAAAGCCAGTGTTGGAGCCGCACCCTTAAACGTGTGATGCTGAACCCCTCTGCCAGATCAAGAGGCATACAGGGTGATCTCCAGAGTAAATTTCAAGCACTCCAGTGTTCATTGTTGGTCGATCGACGGTAGCAGGAGTGGAGCTGCCGAGGTCAGTTGTCTGTTGGAGGACGTTGTCCGCCTGTACGCAAGTAACAGTCGGGACAACAACCAGAGCTCTCTTTGGAGGTTTAAGTTCCATAAACCCCAACCCCCTTAGGCAGAACAACTGTCAATTAATAAGGTTGATGAGTGAAGGCCCTCTACCTGGTTAATCTACGGTCATTTTGATATCTTGAGGTTATCTTGAGATGATTTCGGAGCTTTTAGTGTCCCCGCGGTCCGGTCCTCGACCAGGCCTCCACCCCGGGAAGCAGCCCGTAGCAGCTGTCTAACTCCCAGGTACCTATTTACTGCTAGGAAACAGGGGCATCAGGGTAAAAGAAACATTTTGTCCATTTGTCTCCGCCTCCACCGGGGATCGAACCCGGAACCTCAGAACTACGAATCCGAAGCACTGTCCACCCAGCTGTCAGGCGCCCTCAATAGATAGGGCGCCTGGTAGAGGAGGAAGTTTTATAGGGAGCGAGGACCAATCGTTTCTGCTATGTTTGATTACAAATTCTTGTAGTCTGTGAGTGTGCACTCCTGACCTGGCCTCAGGCTGTGCTATTTGTTTATTAATTATTGAGTTACTTCCCTACGAGCCTAGCAATTAGCACATTATTCTCAGGTACGTAACTATTCCGGAGTTAAAGTGATGCTAACCATCTCCAAACTAATATATGCATCACAACAGTGGACATTTAATCTA
Organism: Procambarus clarkii; assembly: GCF_040958095.1. NCBI lineage: Eukaryota > Metazoa > Arthropoda > Malacostraca > Decapoda > Cambaridae > Procambarus > Procambarus clarkii. The sequence goes on from NC_091159.1 coordinate 19,871,840, forward strand.
CAGAGAGCTGGACATTGTTTTGACTGGTATACACGCGTCGTTGTGTAATGGTGCAGTAATACTGTGATAACTCTGTTACACTGGTCACTACCATACTGTTACACTGGTCACTAAAACTGTTACACTGGTCACTACCATACTGTTACTCTGGTCACTACCATACTGTTACACTGGTCACTACCATACTGTTACACTGGTCACTACCATACTGTTACACTGTTCACTACCATACTGTTACACTGGTCACTACCATACTGTTACACTGGTCACTACCATACTGTTACACTGTTCACTACCATACTGTTACACTGGTCACTACCATAGTACCATGCCTAACCTTCACACAGGTCGTAGAGTACCAATAATGAACGATGTGAGTATTTTTCACGTGTCAGCCATGCTGCCAGCAGTCAGCTGGCCCACAAAGCCATGCTGCCAGCCAGTCAGCTGGCCCACAAAGCCATGCTGCCAGCAGTCAGCTGGCCCACAAAGCCATGCTGCCAGCAGTCAGCTGGCCCACAAAGCCATGCTGCCAGCCAGTCAGCTGGCCCACAAAGCCATGCTGCCAGCAGTCAGCTGGCCCACAAAGCCATGAAGCCAGCCAGTCAGCTGGCCCACAAAGCCATGCTGCCAGCAGTCAGCTGGCCCACAAAGCCATGCTGCCAGCAGTCAGCTGGCCCACAAAGCCATGAAGCCAGCCAGTCAGCTGGCCCACAAAGCCATGAAGTCAGCCAGTCAGCTGGCCCACAAACCCATGAAGCCAGCCAGTCAGCTGGTCCTCAAAGCCATGCTGCCAGCAGTCAGCTGGCCCACAAAGCCATGAAGTCAGCCAGTCAGCTGGCCCACAAAGCCATGCTGCCAGCCAGTCAGCTGGCCCACAAAGCCATGCTGCCAGCCAGTCAGCTGGCCCACAAAGCCATGCTGCCAGCCAGTCAGCTGGCCCACAAAGCCATGCTGCCAGCCAGTCAGCTGGCCCACAAAGCCATGCTGCCAGCAGTCAGCTGGCCCACAAAGCCATGAAGCCAGCTGGCCCACAAAGCCATGCTGCCAGCAGTCAGCTGGCCCACAAAGCCATGAAGTCAGCCAGTCAGCTGGCCCACAAACCCATGAAGCCAGCCAGTCAGCTGGTCCTCAAAGCCATGCTGCCAGCAGTCAGCTGGCCCACAAAGCCATGAAGTCAGCCAGTCAGCTGGCCCACAAAGCCATGAAGCCAGCCAGTCAGCTGGTCCTCAAAGCCATGCTGCCAGCAGTCAGCTGGCCCACAAAGCCATGAAGTCAGCCAGTCAGCTGGCCCACAAAGCCATGCTGCCAGCCAGTCAGCTGGCCCACAAAGCCATGCTGCCAGCCAGTCAGCTGGCCCACAAAGCCATGCTGCCAGCCAGTCAGCTGGCCCACAAAGCCATGCTGCCAGCCAGTCAGCTGGCCCACAAAGCCATGCTGCCAGCAGTCAGCTGGCCCACAAAGCCATGAAGCCAGCCAGTCAGCTGGCCCACAAAGCCATGCTGCCAGCAGTCAGCTGGCCCACAAAGCCATGAAGTCAGCCAGTCAGCTGGCCCACAAACCCATGAAGCCAGCCAGTCAGCTGGTCCTCAAAGCCATGCTGCCAGCAGTCAGCTGGCCCACAAAGCCATGAAGTCAGCCAGTCAGCTGGCCCACAAAGCCATGAAGCCAGCCAGTCAGCTGGCCCACAAAGCCATGCTGCCAGCCAGTCAGCTGGCCCACAAAGCCATGAAGCCAGCCAGTCAGCTGGTCCTCAAAGCCATGAAGCCAGCCAGTCAGCTGGACCACAAAGCCATAAAGTCAGCCAGTCAGCTGGTCCTCAAAGCCATGAAACCAGCCAGTCAGCTGGTCCACAAAGCCATAAAGCCAGCCAGTCAGCTGGTCCTCAAAGCCATGAAGCCAGCCAGTCAGCTGGACCACAAAGCCATAACGCCAGCCAGTCAGCTGGTCCTCAAAGCCATGAAGCCAGCCAGTCAGCTGGTCCACAAAGCTATAAAGCCAGCCAGTCAGCTGGTCCTCAAAGCCATGAAGCCAGCCAGTCAGCTGGCCAACAAAGCCATGTAGACCAGCGTACCGTGATGTCCCGTTTTCTATTCGCAGGTGTTCATTTAAGTTAGGTTCAGGCAATTTAGTTCATCAGTTTAGTGACGTTGGGAACGTTCGAGAGGACGGAGTGAATGATTGGTCTCAATATGAGGAATGTGTCGAACCTCATTACCAGTGAGCCCAAGACGCGCCCTCTCTCACACGTCGCTACTGGGGTGGGTGATGGAAGCTGGGGTGGGTGGTGAAGGAAGCTGGGGTGGGTGTTGAAGGAAGCTGGGGTGGGTGTTGAAGGAAGCTGGGGTGGGTGGTGAAGGAAGCTGGGGTGGGTGTTGAAGGAAGCTGGGGTGGGTGTTGAAGGAAGCTGGGGTGGGTGGTGAAGGAAGCTGGGGTGGGTGTTGAAGGAAGCTGGGGTGGGTGGTGGAGGAAGCTGGGGTGGGTGTTGAAGGAAGCTGGGGTGGGTGGTGAAGGAAGCTGGGGTGGGTGTTGAAGGAAGCTGGGGTGGGTGTTGAAGGAAGCTGGGGTGGGTGTTGAAGGAAGCTGGGGTGGGTGGTGAAGGAAGCTGGGGTGGGTGTTGAAGGAAGCTGGGGTGGGTGGTGAAGGAAGCTGGGGTGGGTGGTGAAGGAAGCTGGGGGTGGGTGGTGAAGGAAGCTGGGGGTGGGTGGTGAAGGAAGCTGGGGTGGGTGGTGAAGGGAGCTGGGGTGGGTGGTGAAGGAAGCTGGGGTGGGTGGTGAAGGAAGCTGGGGGTGGGTGGTGAAGGAAGCTGGGGGTGGGTGGTGAAGGAAGCTGGGGTGGGTGGTGAAGGAAGCTGGGGTGGGTGGTGAAGGAAGCTGGGGTGGGTGGTGAAGGCAGCTGGGGGTGGGTGGTGAAGGAAGCTGGGGGTGGGAGGTGAAGGCAGCTGGGGTTGGTGGTGAAGGAAGCTGGGGTGGGTGGTGAAGGCAGCTGGGGTTGGTGGTGAAGGAAGCTGGGGTGGGTGGTGAAGGCAGCTGGGGTTGGTGGTGAAGGCAGCTGGGGTTGGTGGTGAAGGCAGCTGGGGTGGGTGGTGAAGGAAGCTGGGGTGGGTGGTGAAGGAAGCTGGGGTGGGTGTTGAAGGAAGCTGGGGTGGGTGGTGAAGGCAGCTGGGGTGGGTGTTGAAGGAAGCTGGGGTTGGTGGTGAAGGCAGCTGGGGTGGGTGGTGAAGGAAGCTGGGGTGGGTGGTGAAGGAAGCTGGGGTGGGTGGTGATGGAAGCTGGGGTGGGTGGTGAAGGCAGCTGGGGTTGGTGGTGAAGGCAGCTGGGGTGGGTGGTGAAGGAAGCTGGGGTGGGTGGTGAAGGAAGCTGGGGTGGGTGGTGAAGGAAGCTGGGGTTGGTGGTGAAGGAAGCTGGGGTGGGTGGTGAAGGCAGCTGGGGGTGGGTAGTGAAGGAAGCTGGGGTGTACAGAGACACTATATCCCCAGCTTGATGACCTATGGGACATATGTTTAGGAACAGAGACTACCCAGAGACAATAATACATTCGGCCCGGAGAAACTCGGAGAAAAAACTAGGGTGGAGATATTCAGACCTAGAACACAACAAGTGGAAGACAGGAGATGGATCCTCCCAATCCTATTCTTCCCCGTCCTTGTAGCACAACTTAAGATAAAACTCCAGGAAGTGTGGACAAGGATGAGGGAAACATACAGTGAACATGTATCCTGGGTAAAATTCCCACAAAACCCTCCCATGATCGCCTGGAGGCGAGGTAAGTCTGTTAAGAACCACCGTGTTACAGCAGGTGTGCAGGCAGATCATCTCAACCGAACTGGGGGAGAGGACCAGCCTCAGGTTACAAGCCAAAGCAACGAAGCCTACAAACCCTAACCTAACCTGACATTGGTTTAGAGTGCGACCTGGGTTGAGGCCGGAGTATACGGAGTGGTAAGGAGCGGGCTACAAGTACAAGGGTGGTGGTTTAAGATGGGAAGGGAGGTGGTTGGAGATAAGAATGAGGTGGTTGGATATGGCAAGGGGGGTGGTTGGTGATGGGTAGGGGCGGATGGTTGGGGAGGGAACGAGAGGTGGTTGAAGATTGGAAAGAGGGATAGTTTGAGAAGGAAAGAGGGAGGTTGGAGATGGGAACGGGTGGTAGGAGATGGAAGAGGGTGGTTGGAGAAGAGAAGGATGTGACTGGACAAGAGAAGGTGTGGCTGGAGAAGAGAAGGGTGTGGCTGGAGAAGAGAAGGGTGTGGCTGGAGAAGAGAAGGGTGTGGCTGGAGAAAGGAAAAAGGGTGCGGACTAAGAGATCGCTGTACCCTCTTCTCATTAACTAAAATATATAAACATAATTAAGTCGCATCTTTCGAGCTGATTTGATCGTTAATTGATACTGAATTTACAGATTAATTAGTAAGTTCTGTCATTGTGTGGTGACCAGGGAACGACGAGGCGTCTGTATGTCGACCTCCCCTACAAATGCCAACTGGTATGTTATAAGTTACATAAACAATAATGTACTGGCATTTACTGGCATCTAAACATATTTTACTCCTCATCGCAATTATACTCAGCACAATTTGGATTTATAGTTTAAAAAACTTGTTATTCAGAAAGTAATTATAATTTACAATTGACATAATCAGTGAAAAACATCTTCAGATCCATATACGTCTCTATAATAGAGGTAAATTAAACTTGTAAATGAGGCTGTGATCTTATACATATAATATATGCTGGGTGAAACCCAATCAATTATGCTGCCTATTGGAGTATCTCTAGAGACGTACACCTCCCCTCACCCTTATAACACTGTCTTCACCAGCTCCGACGACGACGTCGACGACGACCAGGGGGGTTGGGGAAGGGGGGGGTGTGCCCCCGCCTTGGCAACACTGCGACCTACTCAAGGCGAGTCGCATCTGTCACCAATATCTGACACTCCCTGAGTGAAGGTGCTCCCTGAGTGGAGGCGTGCATCAACCCCACACTCTGGGTATGATGGATATATTCACTCGAGGATTATATAATATTCGAGGATTAACTGTATTTAAATGAACCTGCGATGTGGTTCAATGTTAACAACTTTATCTCGAAATTATTGCTTCTCGGCGTCTTCCATCTTCTTGAGATCTGTCTTTCCTGAACAATTTCAGGTCCGTCTTTCCTGAACAATTTCAGGTCTGGCTTTCTGTTCATAGTTTTACAGCAGTATCTTCATCGTAGTTTTGGCCGGCATGATGCCTACAGCTTGACAGTGGCTGCATGTATCACACACTTGTTATGAGTGAGCAGGATACTGGTAACCAAGACGAAGTCTATTCTGCCTTGTTTGTTCACATGCTTAATGTAATTAGCAGTAATAGATCTCTTACTGGGTACCAGGCCTGGTATCCCCCCCCCTTCTTCTCATATAAGAAGTATTGGTTGAACACTTCCTCCTATCCTGTGTGGCTGTACCTCAAAACCTGTATGACGGTGTACCTCACCTGGTCTGTGTGGCTGTACCTGACCTGGTCTGTGTGGCTGTACCTGACCTGGTCTGTGTGGTTGTACCTGACCTGGTCTGTGTGGTTGTACCTCACCTGGTCTGTGTGGCTGTACCTCACCTGGTCTGTGTGGTTGTACCTCACCTGGTCTGTGTGGCTGTACCTCACCTGGTCTGTGTGGCTGTACCTGACCTGGTCTGTGTGGCTGTACCTGACCTGGTCTGTGTGGCTGTACCTCACCTGGTCTGTGTGGCTGTACCTCACCTGGTCTGTGTGGCTGTACCTCACCTGGTCTGTGTGGCTGTACCTCACCTGGTCTGTGTGGTTGTACCTCACCTGGTCTGTGTGGCTGTACCTCACCTGGTCTGTGTGGCTGTACCTCACCTGGTCTGTGTGGTTGTACCTCACCTGGTCTGTGTGGCTGTACCTGACCTGGTCTGTGTGGTTGTACCTCACCTGGTCTGTGTGGCTGTACCTCACCTGGTCTGTGTGGTTGTACCTCACCTGGTCTGTGTGGCTGTACCTCACCTGGTCTGTGTGGCTGTACCTCACCTGGTCTGTGTGGCTGTACCTCACCTGGTCTGTGTGGCTGTACCTGACCTGGTCTGTGTGGCTGTACCTCACCTGGTCTGTGTGGTTGTACCTCACCTGGTCTGTGTGGCTGTACCTCACCTGGTCTGTGTGGCTGTACCTCACCTGGTCTGTGTGGCTGTACCTCACCTGGTCTGTGTGGCTGTACCTCACCTGGTCTGTGTGGCTGTACCTCACCTGGTCTGTGTGGCTGTACCTCACCTGGTCTGTGTGGCTGTACCTGACCTGGTCTGTGTGGCTGTACCTGACCTGGTCTGTGTGGCTGTACCTCACCTGGTCTGTGTGACTGTACCTCACCTGGTCTGTGTGGCTGTACCTCACCTGGTCTGTGTGGCTGTACCTGACCTGGTCTGTGTGGCTGTACCTCACCTGGTCTGTGTGGCTGTACCTCACCTGGTCTGTGTGGCTGTACCTCACCTGGTCTGTGTGGCTGTACCTCACCTGGTCTGTGTGGCTGTACCTCACCTGGTCTGTGTGGCTGTACCTGACCTGGTCTGTGTGGCTGTACCTCACCTGGTCTGTGTGGCTGTACCTCACCTGGTCTGTGTGGCTGTACCTCACCTGGTCTGTGTGGCTGTACCTCACCTGGCCTGTGTGGCTGTACCTCACCTGACCTTCTACCTCAACACATTGTGTGGGGGAGTAACCCGCATGACATCCACCAACATATAAAAAACAATAATTTAAGAAACTACAGAAGGCCTTTTGACCCATACGAGGCCGCTTCTCTTGTTGTATATCTAACCTACACCTGAAACAATCGGGTCAACCCGAAGTCTGTTGTGTTACCCGGAAACTTGTTCTATATATATATCAATACCAGTGTTTCCTAACCAGTATTTACCCAGGTCTTTCCTAAATCTAAACTTATTAATTTTATATCCATTGTTTTGTGTCCTATTTTATGTTCATTTATTTAACACCTTTTTAATGTCCCTTTTGTTATAGCCTTTCACCTACTTGTATAAATTATATCATGTCATCCCTTTCTTTTAGTCTTTTCAGAGAATGTAAATTAAGCTTTCTCAATCTCACTCCGAACCTAAAACTTCTAATGCCTGTGATTAACTTCCTAATCATTCATTGAACGCGTTCGAGTGAGTTTATCCCCATTCTATAGTACTAAGTCCAAAATTATACTGTATAATCTAAATGGGCCTAACAGGAGCAAGCTACAGATGAAGAATAACGTGAATTACTTTACTAATATCTCTTCGGGAAATAGATTTCCGCATTTCCTTTACCTTATTCCGAATATTTATGCATTGGTTTTATGCATTAAATTTTAATTAAAGATAACCCGACAACAACTATAATGATTTATTAAATATGAAAGTCATGGGCTCACTTTGCTTTTCCTTGTATTCTTTTAGCACACAGATAAATACTTTGTTTGGTCCTTGGGGGATCTGTTTGGCTCTAATTTTTCTAACAATTTAATGACTTCCTCCGTTATCACGACTAAGCAATTCAACTTTGCTTTTTTAACACCTATACAAATTTCTTCAGGAGTAGGTATATTAACTTTCTATATCTCTCTTTAAACCGTTATTGATAATATTATATGATCAATATATCTTTGCCAAGTCTTCAAAAAGATAATATAGACTTTTCTCATTTCCAGTAAGGTTTTTCAGTCCCCCCCCCCCCCATGCACTGCCACCTACACTGACATACACCACCCTACACTGTATGTGTACATAGTCAAACACCAACCCTACGCTGTGTAGGTGTACTAGGTCATAAACCTACCCAACAAAAGTGGGTGTAGGTCATACACCCACATACACATACACCCCCCCTACTTAAGTGTTCTTTCTGTGTATGAACACTTATTCAAGGACCCACACACAGTACTGGTGAAGGTGACCAAGCACCCACACACAGTACAGGTGTAGGTGACCAAGCACCCACACACAGTATAGGTGTAGGTGACCAAGCACCCACACACTGTACAGGTGTAGGTGACCAAGCACCCACACACACAGTACAGGTGTAGGGGACCAAGCACCCACACACAGTACTGGTGTAGGGGACCAAGCACCCACACATAGTACAGGTGTAGGGGACTGTTACGGCCCTACTGGGACGCAACCGGGTTCTTCTCTGGTGTTAGTAGAGTTTGGGAATCCGGGCCCAAGTTAGTAGAGGCTTTCAAGGGGTGTGTTCCGTAACGCAAGGTAAATTAAAGGGGGAGGGATACAAATGTTCTGATTTATATGTATATTTTCATCACCAAGAATAAATAAATATCAGTCACACGCGTGGGTTATAACTACACTATTATGTACAAGGTTGTCTTCCTCCGAAGACACTGGATGCTCCACGGTGATCACTCTGCGTATCCCTGGTTCCTTCTTCCGTGGCCCACGATGAATCCTCTATGATTCTATTGGCGAATCTACCCTGGGCCACAGGCCAGCCAAATCACAGTCCCACTGGGTGCTCCGTCGTGGAAGCCTTCAACCACAATCCAGCCTGTAGCTGGCAGGTACCGATCAGGTCCGCCGTGCAGGCCACTCCACGACCGATACTAGGGTTGCGAGCCCTAGGCAGGAGCCTCGTGTGATCCCGCTGATCACTCTCCTCACTAAGCACCACAGTGGCTAGTCTCTTCCACCAGCCAGCCCCGGATAAGGTGATTCCCGACACTGCCACGTCACAGGCAGGCTAATACTCTCAACAGAGTTCGTCCGGGGGTGACTCACAGCTTCTTCAGCAGACTCGTGAAGAGACCGTGGCTGCCTTGGGTAGACTGATCCATCGTCCAATCCAGCAGTCCCAGGTCGACTCTGCAATCAGACACGTCATTAGTACTGGGGACGCTCTAGGGAGCCTCACTTACAGGCTTAGACACAAACGTCCACCTATTTGCTCCATAGATGGCGTTCACAGTGGAGTGGGTTTCGGGAGCGGACTCACAGATGGCGTTGTCGTCACTGCTCCGTGCTCCGACGATGGACTCGGGTCCGTAACAGGGACCAAGCACCCACCAACCCGTTCTCGCAAATTTAATAAGTCAATATTGACTTATTAAATATGTGCATAGGTGACATACTTAACATAATAGTTTCCCTTGAAAAGCTTCATAGAAAACACCGACCTTACCTAACCTACTTAGTAAGTTAAGATAAGCATCTTATTGCTTCGTAATTACAATTATTACCTAACCTATAATAGGTATAGGTTAAGTAAGAATTGTAATTACGAAGCAATAAGATGCTTATCTTAAGATACTAACAAGGTTAGGTAAGGTCGGTGTTTTCTATGAATCTTTTTAAGGGTATCTATTATGTTTAGTATATCACCTATGCACGTAGTTAATAAGTCAATATTGACTTTACGAATTTGCGAGAACGGGCTGCACCCACACACAGTACAGATGTGGGTGGCCAAGCACCCACACACAGTACTTGTGTAGGGGACCAAGCACCCACACACAGTACAGGTGTAGGGGACCAAGCACCCACACAGAGTACAGATGTGGGTGACCAAGCACCCACACACAGTACTGGTGTAGGTGACCAAGCACCCACACACACAGTACGGGTGTAGGGGGCCAAGCACCCACACAGAGTACAGATGTGGGTGACCAAGCACCCACACACAGTACTGGTGTGTGTGACCAAGCACCCACACACAGTACTGGTGTAGGTGACCAAGCACCCACACACACAGTACGGGTGTAGGGGGCCAAGCACCCACACACAGTACAGATGTGGGTGACCAAGCACCCACACACAGTACAGGTGTAGGGGACCAAGCACCCACACACAGTACTGGTGTAGGTGACCATGCACCCACACACACAGTACGGGTGTAGGGGGCCAAGCACCCACACACAGTACAGATGTGGGTGACCAAGCACCCACACACAGTACAGGTGTGGGTGACCAAGCACCCACACACAGTACTTGTGTAGGGGACCAAGCACCCACACACAGTACAGGTGTAGGGGACCAAGCACCCACACACAGTACAGGTGTAGGAGATCCAGCACCCACACACAGTACAGGTGTAGGAGATCCAGCACCCACACACAGTACAGGTGTAGGGGGCCAAGCACCCACACACACAGTACAGGTGTAGGGGACCAAGCACCCCCCCACACACACAGTACAGGTGTAGGGGACCAAGCACCCACACACACATAGTACAGGTGTATGGGACCAAGCACCCACACACACACAGTACAGGTGTAGGAGATCCAGCACCCACACACAGTACAGGTGTAGGGGGCCAAGCACCCACACACACAGTACAGGTGTAGGGGACCAAACACCCACACACAGTACAGGTGTAGGGGGCCAAGCACCACACACACACACAGTACAGGTGTAGGGGGCCAAGCACCCCACACACACAGTACAGGTGTAGGGGGCCAAGCACCCACACACAGTACAGGTGTAGGGGGCCAAGCACCCACACACACAGTACAGGTGTAGGGGACCAAGCACCCCCCCACACACACAGTACAGGTGTAGGGGGCCAAGCACCCACACACAGTACAGGTGTAGGGGACCAAGCACCCACACACAGGACAGGTGTAGGGGGCCAGGCACCCACACACAGGACAGGTGTAGGGGACCAAGCACCCACACACAGGACAGGTGTAGGGGACCAAGCACCCACACACAGTACTGGTGTAGGAGACCAAGCACCCACACACACAGTACAGGTGTAGGGGACCAAGCACCCACACACAATACAGGTGTAGGTGACCAAGCACCCACACACAGTACAGGTGTAGGTGACCAAGCACCCACACACAGTACAGGTGTAGGTGACCAAGCACCCACACACAGTTCAGGTGTAGGGGGCCAAGCACCACACACACACACAGTTCAGGTGTAGGGGGCCAAGCACCCACACACAGTACAGGTGTAGGGGGCCAAACACCCACAAACGGGACAGGTGTAGGGGTTCAAGCCCCCACACACAGGACAGGTGTAGGGGTTCAAGCACCCACACACAGGACAGGTGTAGGGGACCAAGCACCCACACACAGTACTGGTGTAGGAGACCAAGCACCCACACACACAGTACAGGTGTAGGGGACCAAACACCCACAAACGGGACAGGTGTAGGGGTTCAAGCCCCCACACACAGGACAGGTGTAGGGGACCAAGCCCCCACACACAGGACAGGTGTAGGGGACCAAGCACCCACACACAGGACAGGTGTAGGGGGCCAGGCACCCACACACAGGACAGGTGTAGGGGACCAAGCACCCACACACAGGACAGGTGTAGGGGTTCAAGCACCCACACACAGGACAGGTGTAGGGGACCAAGCACCCACACACAGGACAGGTGTAGGAGACCAAGCCCCCACACACAGGACAGGTGTAGGGGACCAAGCACCCACACACAGGACAGGTGTAGGGGGGACCAGGCACCCACACACAGGACAGGTGTAGGGGACCAAGCACCCACACACAGGACAGGTGTAGGGGACCAAGCACCCACACACAGGACAGGTGTAGGGGACCAAGCACCCACACACAGGACAGGTGTAGGGGGCCAAGCACCCACACACAGGACAGGTGTAGGGGACCAAGCACCCACACACAGGACAGGTGTAGGGGACCAAGCACCCACACACAGGACAGGTGTAGGGGACCAGGCACCCACACACAGGACAGGTGTAGGGGACCAAGCACCCACACACAATACAGGTGTAGGGGACCAAGCACCCACACACAGGACAGGTGTAGGGGACCAAGCACCCACACACAGGACAGGTGTAGGGGACCAAGCACCCACACACAGGACAGGTGTAGGGGACCAAGCACCCACACACAGGACAGGTGTAGGGGACCAAGCACCCACACACAGGACAGGTGTAGGGGGCCAGGCACCCACACACAGGAGCGAGTCTCCCCTCCTGCCTGCCTGATGGAATGTTGCATTTTTAATATTTATCAGCATTATTCGCCTTTGAGATTTTCATTAAGAAAGCAATTAATATTTTGCGCTATTTTGGGTTATATGGAGGTGGGGAGGAAAGAGAGAGAGAGAGAGAGAGAGAGAGAGAGAGAGAGAGAGAGAGAGAGAGAGAGAGAGAGAGAGAGAGAGAGAGAGAGAGAGAGAGAGAGAGAGAGAGAGAGAGAGAGAGAGAGAGAGAGAGAGAGAGAGAGAGAGAGAGAGAGAGAGAGAGAGAGAGAGAGAGAGAGAGAGAGAGAGAGAGAGAGAGAGAGAGAGAGAGAGAGAGAGAGAGAGACAGGCAGGCAGGCAGACAGACAGACAGACAGACAGACAGACAGACAGACAGACAGACAGACAGACAGACAGACAGACAGACAGACAGACAGACAGACAGACAGACAGACAGACAGACAGACAGACAGACAGACAGACAGACAGACAGACAGACAGACAGACAGACAGACAGACAGACAGACAGAGAGCGAGTGTGAGAGAGAGTATTCACCTAGTTGTCCTTGCGGGGGTTGAGCTTTGCTCTTTCGGCCCACCTCTCAACTGTCAATCAATCAACTGTTCCTAACTACTAATTCCCCCCTCCCACACACACAGGAATCAGTCCGTAATAGCTGTCTAACCCCTAGGTACCTACTTTTTGGTAAGTAACAGGGTCATCAGGGTGAAAGAAACTGGGTCCATTATATATCTGCCTTCACCGGTAGAGTAGCTGTCTACTCAGCTATCAGGCTCCCTATATGAGTGAGTGTACTCACCTAATTGTCACCTAATTGAACTCTCCTAATTGTGCTTTCCTATGGACTCCATGCTGGGGCTGCATACTCCAGGATTGGCCTGACATATGTGGTATACAAAGTTCTGAAAGATTCTTTACACAAGTTTCTGAATGCCGTTCGTATGTTGGCCAGCCTGGCATATGCCGCTGATGTTATCCTCTTGATATGTGCTGCAGGAGACAGGTCTGGCGTGATATCAACCCCCAAATCTTTTTCTTTCTCTGACTCCTGAAGAATTTCCTCTCCCAGGTGATATTTTGTATCTGGCCTCCTGCTCCCTACACCTATCTTCATTACATTACATTTAGTTGGGTTCAACCATTTGTTCGACCATTCCTTCAGCTTGTCTAGGTCTTCCTGAAGCCTCAAACAGTCCTCTTCTGTCTTAATCCTGTCATAATTTGGCATCGTCCGCAAACATTGAATGAAATGAATCGATACCCTCCGGGAGATCATTTACATACATATACATATATCAGAAACAAGATAGGACCGAGTACAGAGCCCTGTGGGACTCCACTGGTGACTTCACGCCAATCGGAGGTCTCACCCCTCACCGTAACTCTCTGCTTCCTATTGCTTAGGTACTCCCTTATCCACCGGAGCACTTTACCAGCTTTATCTGCCTGTCTCTCCAGCTTATGTGTGTGTTTGTGTGTGTGTGTGTGTGTGTGTGTGTGTGTGTGTGTGTGTGTGTGTGTGTGTGTGTGTGTGTGTGTGTGTGTGTGTGTGTGTGTGTGTGTGTGTGTGTGTGTGTGTGTGTGTGTGTGTGTGTCTGTACTCACCTAGTTGTGCTTGCGGGGGGTTGAGCTCTGGCTCTTTGGTCCCGCCTCTCAACCGTCAATCAACAGGTGTACAGATTCCTGACCCTATTGGGTTCTATCATATCTACACTTGAAACTGTGTATGGAGTCAGCCTCCACCACATCACTTCCTAATGCATTCCATTTGTCAACCATTCTGATACTAAAAAAGTTCTTTCTAATATCTCTGTGGCTCATTCGGGCACTCAGTTTCCACCTGTGTCCCCTTGTGCGTGTGCCCCTTGTATTAAATAGCCTGTCTTTATCTACCCTATCAATTCCCTTGAGAATCTTGAATGTGTGTGTGTGTGTGTGTGTGTGTGTGTGTGTGTGTGTGTGTGTGTGTGTGTGTGTGTGTGTGTGTGTGTGTGTGTGTGTGTGAGTGTGAGTGTGTGTGTGTGTGTGTGTGTGTGTGTGTGTGTGTGTGTGTGTGTGTGTGTGTGTGTGTGTGTGTGTGTGTGTGTGTGTGTGTGTGTGTGTGTGTGTGTGTGTGTGTGTGTGTGTGTGTGTGTGTGTGTGAGTGTGAGTGTGTGTGTGTGTGTGTGTGTGTGTGTGTGTGTGTGTGTGTGTGAGTGCGTGTGTAGGAGGGGGGAGGTAGGGGGTATGAGCGGTGAGTGGGTGGGGGGGGAGGGTGATTGGTTGGCGGGGGAGTGAGAGGTGGGGTGGGGGGTTAAGAGAGGGAAAACTAAAGCATACATGATAGTATATGTAAAAGTGATGGATGGAAAACAAGTTGGATAAACCTTAGACCAAACAAACTATTGGTTAGTTGAAATATACTATTAATAATTAGGTAAGTTTTACTGGCGATACCCTGTGGGCATCGCCACAAGGGGGGTACCTTAGA
>NC_091159.1:19891283-20113783 GCF_040958095.1 Procambarus clarkii
AGAGACGCAAATCTGTGTGTTTATGTATGTAGGTTAGATTAGCATTCTAAAAATACTGCAATCACCTTCTGTGGTTGATTGTTCAATAAATCACTGAACTATATATTTAACAGGTCTTTATCCCTGTCATTGGAGAGCTGAAGAAAATGTATATATGCTGGTTAACATTGTACATATGTGGCCACGTCTGTGGTAGAAAGCACAAAATAACTTGAACCGTAATGTGTGTTACTACCAGTGTGACGAGTGTGAGTCGTCACCCTGCGTCACCGCCCTCACGTGTCCCTCTCTCTCCCCTTTACAACTCCTCCTTCTAATAGAACGTCGCATATTGACGTATAGTTTACCTAAGGCCAAAAACCGTCGTACTAAAAATTTGAAGCGGCTCGCGAAATTAACATACTGTCCCGTTTTCTGTTTTTGGTTTTCTGGTAGGTTAGGATAAGGGCACTTTCGTACGAAAGTTTCTTGACGTTGGGAACCTTAGGAGGACGGGTTCTTCAACACCCTTCTCGTCAACCTGACAGCCATACATGAAATAATATACCCAAAATATTTCGTAAAATAATTTTGTTTCATCTAATAATATTCTGGAATACACTATTTTGTGTATTTCATGTCTTATCGTGCGTGTGTGAAGGTTCTCCATCATATATAAGTCTTCAGGTAGTATGTTAAGGAATTTCTGGAACTTCCTTAACTTTAATTCAAATATGTTGGGAGGACTCGGCACGCGCTCCGGGTTCCTGGCCTGACCGTCTAACTTGAGGGCCAAGCCTTAACCTCCAGCATGGCATTGAGAAGAAAATTTTAAAGTGTTCGGTGAGAACACTTTAAAATGTTCACAAGGTCTTCTCTGAATACTCTTTATTTTCTTCTTCGTGGCTATGGGTCCTTACAATGCACCAGAGGTGGTACCCCTATACAGTGTTAAGTTCGCCTTCTTATTATTTCCATTAATAAAGCCGAAGCCATATATATGAATGCGCAGTTCGACCCCCCCTCCCCCCCCTCTCCCCCCCTCCCCCCCACCAAAAAAAAATTTAGTCTTCATATCCCGGAAAGGTTAACTGGCATCATTTATGAAAATTAAACGTAACAAAAATGTTGACGTATATCGTGACTATATCTTGACATGTATCGTGACATATACTTTGACGTATATCTTGAAAAATATCCTTATATAAATCTTGAAAAAAATATCTTTACGCATATCTTGAAAAATATCTTGACTTATATCTAGACGTATATCTTGACTTATATCTAGACGTATATCTTGACGTATATCTTGACTTATATCTAGACGTATATCTTGACTTATATCTAGACGTATATCTTGACTTATATCTAGACGTATATCTTGACTTATATCTAGACGTATATCTTGACGTATATCTTGACTTATATCTTGACGTATATCTTGACGTATATCTTGACGTATATCTTGACGTATATCTTGACGTATATCTTGACGTATATCTTGACGTATATCTTGACGTATATCTTGACGTATATCTTGACGTATATCCAGATATGACAAACAAGGACCAGAGTCGGACGATATTTGTTACTGTCAGTAAATGTTAAAACATTTTAGTAGTGTGACTCCTGGGTCAGGTGTGTGGCCAGAGTTGTGACTCCTGGGTCAGGTGTATGGCCAGAGTTGTGACTCCTGGGTCAGGTGTATGGCCAGAGTTGTGACTCCTGGGTCAGGTGTGTGGCCAGAGTTGTGACTCCTGGGTCAGGTGTATGGCCAGAGTTGTGACTCCTGGGTCAGGTGTATGGCCAGAGTTGTGACTCCTGGGTCAGGTGTATGGCCAGAGTTGTGACTCCTGGGTCAGGTGTATGGCCAGAGTTGTGACTCCTGGGTCAGGTGTATGGCCAGAGTTGTGACCCCTGGGTCAGGTGTATGGCCAGAGTTGTGACTTCTGGGTCAGGTGTATGGCCAGAGTTGTGACTCGTGGGTCAGGTGTATGGCCAGAGTTGTGACTCCTGGGTCAGGTGTATGGCCAGAGTTGTGACTCCTGGGTCAGGTGTATGGCCAGAGTTGTGACTCCTGGGTCAGGTGTATGGCCAGAGTTGTGACTCCTGGGTCAGGTGTATGGCCAGAGTTGTGACTCCTGGGTCAGGTGTATGGCCAGAGTTGTGACTCCTGGGTCAGGTGTATGGCCAGAGTTGTGACTCCTGGGTCAGGTGTATGGCCAGAGTTGTGACTCCTGGGTCAGGTGTATGGCCAGAGTTGTGACTCCTGGGTCAGGTGTATGGCCAGAGTTGTGACTCCTGGGTCAGGTGTATGGCCAGAGTTGTGACTCCTGGGTCAGGTGTATGGCCAGAGTTGTGACTCCTGGGTCAGGTGTATGGCCAGAGTTGTGACTCCTGGGTCAGGTGTATGGCCAGAGTTGTGACTCCTGGGTCAGGTGTATGGCCAGAGTTGTGACTCCTGGGTCAGGTGTATGGCCAGAGTTGTGACTCCTGGGTCAGGTGTATGGCCAGAGTTGTGACTCCTGGGTCAGGTGTATGGCCAGAGTTGTGACTTCTGGGTCAGGTGTATGGCCAGAGTTGTGACTTCTGGGTCAGGTGTATGGCCAGAGTTGTGACTCCTGGGTCAGGTGTATGGCCAGAGTTGTGACTTCTGGGTCAGGTGTATGGCCAGAGTTGTGACTCCTGGGTCAGGTGTATGGCCAGAGTTGTGACTCCTGGGTCAGGTGTATGGCCAGAGTTGTGACTTCTGGGTCAGGTGTATGGCCAGAGTTGTGACTCCTGGGTCAGGTGTATGGCCAGAGTTGTGACTCCTGGGTCAGGTGTATGGCCAGAGTTGTGACTCCTGGGTCAGGTGTATGGCCAGAGTTGTGACTCCTGGGTCAGGTGTATGGCCAGAGTTGTGACTCCTGGGTCAGGTGTATGGCCAGAGTTGTGACTCCTGGGTCAGGTGTATGGCCAGAGTTGTGACTCCTGGGTCAGGTGTATGGCCAGAGTTGTGACTCCTGGGTCAGGTGTATGGCCAGAGTTGTGACTTCTGGGTCAGGTGTATGGCCAGAGTTGTGACTCCTGGGTCAGGTGTATGGCCAGAGTTGTGACTCCTGGGTCAGGTGTATGGCCAGAGTTGTGACTCCTGGGTCAGGTGTATGGCCAGAGTTGTGACTCCTGGGTCAGGTGTATGGCCAGAGTTGTGACTTCTGGGTCAGGTGTATGGCCAGAGTTGTGACTTCTGGGTCAGGTGTATGGCCAGAGTTGTGACTCCTGGGTCAGGTGTATGGCCAGAGTTGTGACTCCTGGGTCAGGTGTATGGCCAGAGTTGTGACTCCTGGGTCAGGTGTATGGCCAGAGTTGTGACTCCTGGGTCAGGTGTATGGCCAGAGTTGTGACTCCTGGGTCAGGTGTATGGCCAGAGTTGTGACTCCTGGGTCAGGTGTATGGCCAGAGTTGTGACTCCTGGGTCAGGTGTATGGCCAGAGTTGTGACTCCTGGGTCAGGTGTATGGCCAGAGTTGTGACTTCTGGGTCAGGTGTATGGCCAGAGTTGTGACTTCTGGGTCAGGTGTATGGCCAGAGTTGTGACTCCTGGGTCAGGTGTATGGCCAGAGTTGTGACTTCTGGGTCAGGTGTATGGCCAGAGTTGTGACTTCTGGGTCAGGTGTATGGCCAGAGTTGTGACTCCTGGGTCAGGTGTATGGCCAGAGTTGTGACTCCTGGGTCAGGTGTATGGCCAGAGTTGTGACTCCTGGGTCAGGTGTATGGCCAGAGTTGTGTAACATTATATGACAAGCATCATCTTCTTGAGGTTAACTTGAGGTTATCTTGAAGTTATATTGAGGTTATCTTAAGGTTATGTTGAGATGATTTCAGGGCTTAGCGTCCCCGCGGCCCGGTCCTGGACCAGGCCTCCTTTCTGTTACACATCCCCAGGAAGCAGCCCGTAGCAGCTTTCTAACTCAAAGGTACCTATTTACTGCTTGGTGAACATCAGGCATCAGGCTGAAAGAAACTCTGCCCATTTGTTTCCGCCTCCACCGGAATCGAACCCGAAACCTCAGAACTACGAGTCCGAAGCGCTGTCCACTCAACTGTCAGGCACACATTCAACTCCCAGGTACCAACTCCACACAACCCCCAGGTACCAATTTACTGCTAGGTGAACAGAGGCATCAGGCTGAAAGAAACACTGCCCATTTGTTTCCGCCTCCACCGGAATCGAACCCGAAACCTCAGGACTACGAATTCCGAGCGCTGTCCACTCAGCTGTTAAGCCCCTGTTGACAGGCTTTGCTGCAACTGGGCTGGATGACGTTTAGAATCAGAATAGACTTTGGTAAATATTGTATTAGTAAGGAAGTTGCAGGTATATGAAACAAATTACCGACTAATACAATAATTTGCGGATCACTAGATTATAAATTGTCATCCATACTTATGTGGAAATAAACATTCTATTCACCTGGGCTCTAAGAGACTCGAACAGTGGACCCCAAGCGTGTGAAGCCGAAGCTCTATCGACTGTTGAGTAGCAATCTCTCACTAGATTGTTTCAAGCGAAGGTTTGGCTGGTCATTAATGCGAGCAGACTCGTTTGGGCCACTGTGCTGTCTGTTGGGTCATTCATGCATTCGTTGATTTGATAGAATTAACAACAAATTTAACTGGAAAAGAAAACTGTATTTTAACTGCCACGAAAAAAGGAGGTAATAATTTAGAAAACGTTGGTGTGAGGCATTGCTTGCCACTTGTAGCACTGCCCTAAATAGAGTTTGGTGCCCCTCTTCCCCCCCCCCCCTCACCCCCCCCCTCACCCCCCCCCTCACCCCCCCCCCCTCACCCCCCCCTCACCCCCCCCCCCCCCCTCACTAGGAGCTTTTATATGTTTTCTCTTTGCCGGGACATGAAGCGTGTACTCACCTAGTTGTACTTGAGGGGATTGAGCTCCGAATCTTTGGTCCCGCCTCTCAACCGTCAATCTACTGGTGTACAGATTCCTGAGCTTCTCGAGCTCTATCATATCTACATTTAAAACTGTGTATGGAGTCAGCCTCCACCACATCACTTCCTAGTGCATTCCATTTACTAACTACTCTGACACTGTAAAGTTATTTCTAATGTCTCTGTGGCTCATTTGGGTACTCGGCTTCCACCTGTGTCCCCTTGTGTGTGTACCACCCCACTGTTAAATAATCCATCCTTGTCTACCCTGTCAATTCCCCTGAGTTTTTCATCTAATAATCTGAAGGGTTGCTAAGAGTAATCTGAAGGGTTGTGGGTTGTTGAAGTCCCAGTGTGGGAGACAGTACTGGAGACATGGTCTGGCCAGTTGGGATCAATCGCTGGCTTTAAATATTTTGCTATGGCAAACCGACATATTTTATGGAAAAGATATTTTCATGCGTGGGATGGGGGAGCAGTAGATTAGGGCGAGGCTGGTGCTGTGTTCAGGCTGTGTGCCGCTAGGACATTTGTACTTCAAGTGTGGAAGAGTCTTCTCGAAGCATGTACAAAGGAAGTCCCTTTCATCAGTCCACAAGGAGACATGTATCTATAAATAGACGGAGTAGCAATGGGCTCCCCCTTAGAAGTTTTATTTGCTAATTTTTATATGGGAACCATCGAAGACAGAGTCTTCAGTAGCAGAACAAAAACCAACCGTATATTGCCGTTATGTAGATGACATATTCGTCATAGTAAAAGACTCAGGCGAACTAATTGATCAAAAAAACATCTAGAGAGAGAGAGAGAGAGAGCCAGAACTCCGATTTACACATGAAAATAGTGAAAATAACAGTCTGCCATTCTTGGATGTACTAATAACAAAGACAGGAACCTCTTTAAGCACCAACGTATATAACCAGCCCACCAACATAGGATTATGCCTGAACGGTAGAAGTGAGTGCCCCCAAAGATACAAAGCCAGTGTTCTCAATGTTTATATTCGTCGAGCGCTTACCCACTGCTCTGAATGGAGCAACGTGAGTAGAGAGTTTGAAAGAGTAACTCAGGTATTGGTGAACAACGGATATAGCAACACGGAAATAAACGCTGCTATAAGAAGACACTTGGACCGTTGGTATAATCCTGAATCTAGAACAGAAACCACAATACCTCCAATAAAATTATATTATAAATCAACCATGCACAGTGAACATAAAAAAAGAGGAAAGAATAATGAAAGAAATAATCCGTAAAGGAGTAAAAAGCATTACTCCTAACCAAAACATAGACCTGATCATATTCTACAAAACCAAGAAGACTTCCGAACTCCTTATCAAAAACAGCCCGACGCCGACGGAGAACCCTCTACAGCAGTCAAGCGTTGTATACATGTACACTTGCCCCCACGAAGGATGTAACCTTCAATCTAAGTACATAGGTATGACGTCGACCAAGCTGACGAGGTGTTTGACATGTCATCTTCAATCCGGTGCCCCCAGGAATCACATGAGACAAGCCCATGACTTCACCCTAACAAGATAAATGTTGAACAAAAATACCTGCATAATAGACAAAACGCAAAATGCAAGAAGATTACAAATTCTTGAAGCAGTTCACATAAGAATAGAATAACCTACCATGAACACCCAAATCACGGAACTATTTACTCTACCCACCATGAGAGTAAGGACAAGACCAGAACATAACGATGCCAACACAGAAGACCCTGTGTTGGCATTGGCCTGTTATGTCAACATAACAGGCCAATTACACCTGATTAATCTTTGTATGTAGTGGGATTGGGTGGTTATAGATAGGAGCTGCCTCGTATGGGCCTGTAGGCCTTCTGCAGTTGCCTTTATTCTTATGTTCTTATGTGCTTCGTCCCCCATTTATCCCTTATGTATCCCCCCTTGTTGTTACCTTTATTGTACTTGTCTTTTCACCTAACCCCGTACAGGTATAAATCAACGACTTCTGTAATATCTTTTCACTTGAGAATGAACCATGGAGGTTCGAAACGTTGTGCAAATTGTATAAATAAGTGTAATACATTCTATAGTAATTCATTTTTTTTCTTCGCTTGAAATAACGAAAATGAGTTTTCGCGAACTCTTTCAGCTAAGCCCTGATGCTAGGAAAATAGTTAGAGGGTTAGAAGCTCCTCAATCAGAAGATAGTAAATACTGAATATTAGGTCATATTCAATGAGACATGTTTAAATGAAAACCTGGTGTATACACCAATATATATATATATATATATATATATATATATATATATATATATATATATATATATATATATATATATATATATATATATATATATACATATATATATATATATATATATATATATATATATATATATATATATATATATATATATATATATATATATATACATATATATATATATATATATATATATATATATATATATATATATATATATATATATACATATATATATATATATATATATATATATATATATATATATATATATATATATATATATATATATATATATATATATATATATATATATATATATATATACCACCTCTAGCTGGAAGAAGGGGGACCCATAGCCTCGGAGGAAACCACGCATAACGCATTAGAGGGAATGTTTAGATCCCCTCCAATACAGTTTCTGTGTGCTTTTCTCCTACCACCCCCTTCCTTAAATATTTTTTGTGCTTTATTATGCATTTGATGGTTACAAGATATACATGGGTTGATACAAAAATAATAATGCAAAAAGGTGCTTAAAGGTTATGGATCTCTTGAAAAACACAACAATGGGAAACATTGATGAATGTCACAGACGGGTTCGATCATTGTTGCAAGTCAAACACTTCTTCGAATTCCTCTGAAGTTGGACTAGTGCCCAAGACGCAACAGGCATTTCCCCTCTGAATCGCAACACTGAGGCGCTGGAACAAGAAACTTTTTGCTCTCTGGTCTTTTGTAGCGCTGATCAATTTGTCCCCCAATTCCTTCAGGAACTTCAATGCACATTTTCCCCACGAACCGAGGGTCTCCGAGCCGATCGGAACAAAGCTGTAGCAGTGTGCTAGACCTCTGTATTTAATAATTTTCGGCGATTCCCTGAAAGAAGCAGCACCACCGCTTTCACGTGTGCTGTAGTGGAGGTAGGTACTGGCCAGTGTGGCAGCGCACGTGTAGTCCCATACCACTTGCTTACCATCCTTCCAAGGTAGCAAGGTGACCCCATCAGGGCGCTTCTGAGGGTCGTTAGGTCTGGATAAGTGTGGTTCTCTTTGTGCCGGGCAGCGGGCTGTGGCGAGGCTCCTCTTGATGATGTCGTTGACTTCTTCATGTCTTGCAATTTTACCCTGTGATTTACGACATACCAGACCATGACGACCATATTGGTCTGCCATCGCAGTTCCGCAGATGCACCTATGTTCGGTGAAGATGGGGGCGGCAAGGCGAAGGGCAACTCCAATGCGGAGAGCGTCATGACTGAGGCGAGTTCCCAGGGTTCCTTTGGGCACAGCAAATAAAACTTCAATATATATATATATATATATATATATATATATATATATATATATATATATATATATATATATATATATATATATATATATATATATGTCGTACCTAGTAGCCAGAACGCACTTCTCAGCCTACTATGCAAGGCCCGATTTGCCTAATAAGCCAAGATTTACTGAATTAATATATTTTCTCTAATTTTTTCTGATGAAATGATAAAGCTACCCATTTCATTATGTATGAAGTCAATTTTTTTTATTGGAGTTCAAATTAACGTAGATATATGACCGAACCTAACCAACCCTACCTAACCTAACCTATCTTTATAGGTTAGGTTAGGTAAGGTAGCCGAAAAAGTTAGGTAGGGGGTATAGGTGTTGTGTTAGTTGTCTCTTCAGAGGTTGCATGGCGTTTCACTTTCCTTCTTATGATGTCTTCAACGAAACCATTGGAGAAGCCGTTGTTGACTAGGACCTGCCTTACCCTACAGAGTTCTTCGTCGACTTGCTTCCATCCTGAGCTGTGGCTGAGAGCACGGTCGACATAAGCGTTAACAACACTCCTCTTGTACCTGTCTGGGCAGTCACAGTTAGCATTTAGGCACATTCCTGTTTGTTTCCTTAGTGTAGACTGCGGTGTGGAAACCTCCGTTCCTTTCCATGACTGTTACATCTAGAAAGAGCAGCTTCCCATCCTTCTCCATCTCGTAAGTGAAACGCAACACAGAACTCTGCTCAAATGCCTCCTTCAGCTCCTGCAGATGTCTGACATCAGGTACCTGTGTAAAAATGTCATCAACATACCTGCAGTTTATGGCCGGTTTCAAGTTCATGTCGACTAAGACTTTTTGCTCGATGGTACCCATGTAGAAGTTCGCAAACAGGACACCTAGGGGAGAACCTATGGCGACCCCATCTACTTGCTTATACATGTGTCCATCAGGGCTCAAGAAGGGTGCCTCTTTAGTACAAGCTTGGAGTAGTTTCCTTAGAATGTTTTCTGGTATGTCAAGAGGAGTACAGGCCGGATCATGATACACTCTGTCTGCTATCATCCCGATTGTTTCATCTACAGCTATGTTGGTAAACAGTGATTCTACGTCCAACGAGGCTCTTATCCCTGTGGCCCGTGTTCCCCGCAGTAAGTCAACAAATTCCTTTGGAGACTTCAGGCTGAAGGCACAAGGGACATAAGGAGTCAGCAAGCCGTTGAGTCGTTTCGCCAGTCTGTACGTGGGTGTGGGTATCTGGCTGATGATTGGCCGAAGTGGGTTTCCAGGCTTATGTGTCTTGACATTTCAATACGCGTATCCAGGTTTATATTCTCCAATAATCTTTGGCAGGTGGAGTCCGGATTTCTTGGCGTTCACAGTTTCGATCAATTTGTTGACCTTTGCCTTCAATTCGGCTGTAGTGTCCTTCGTTACCCTTTGGAATTTAGTTTGGTCAGAGAGTATGAGGTTCATTTTCGCCAGATATTCGTCTTTTTTAAGAATGACGTATATTGGCGACTTGTCACCTCTCCTGACAACTATTTCCTTGTTCTCACGAAGGCTCTTAGCTGCCGCTTTGAGCTCGGGGGACAGTATGGTGCTTCTGTAGTTACCTCGATTCTTTCCTCCTTCCGCAATAAGTTATATATATATATATGTATATATATATGTATATATATATATATATATATATATATATATATATATATATATATATATATATATATATATATGTATATATATATATATATATATATATATATATATATATATATATATATATATATATATATATATATATATATATATATATATATATATATATATCATTGAAATCATATCTATATATATCTGAAATATATATCTGAAATCAATGGTAGAAAAAGCCTTTAACCTCTCTCTTGATGACCTACAGTGGAAACAAGCCTCTCTTCCTGTAAGACTTGGGGGCTTCGGAGTTCGAACAGCAAAGCAAATCGCTGTTCCAGCCTTCCTGTCCTCCTTATCGGCATCCGACGACCTTGTGAAGGAAATTCTACCTGCCCACTTACATCAGCTGGCAGGTGTACATGATCCCAATTTAACACGCTGTGCCACAGAGTGGGCCTCTCGTGCAGGCCCATCACCTCAACCACCATCCCCAAAAGCCCACAAGCAATCCAGCTGGGATGGCCCCATTGTAGACCAAGTTGCTGCAGAGTGCCTGGGTGCTGCAACAACACAACACGACATTGCTCGCCTCGCAGCAGTAGCAGCCCCACATGCAGGGGATTTCCTGTTAGCAACCCCAATGTCGGCAACTAACACCCGTCTCACACCACACGCCCTCCGAATTGCTGTGGCCCTCCGCCTTGCTGCCCCAATGCACACCAGATATAGGTGTATTTGCGGCGAGGTGGTGGCTGACAGGTACGGCCACCATGGCCTACTCTGCCAAAGCACAGGGGGATGGCACTCGAGGCACAGTGAAGTTAACGACATCATCAAGAGGAGCCTCACCACAGTTGGATGCCCAGCTGAAAGAGAGCCCCGTTACCTAACGCCCCGTAACTCTGATGCTCTTATTGGTCGCCCGGATGGTATCACAGTGAACCCCTGGAAGAATGGCAAGCAGTTGGTATGGGACTACACGTGCATATCAACCCTGGCTAACACGTACATTGACTTCAGTGTTGCACAACCAGGTGGCGCTGCCACCCATAGGGAAGCAGCCAAATCCCGTAAGTATAGAGAACTGCATCACCACTACAATTTTGTCCCCATTGCTTCTGAGACACTCGGCGCCTGGGGTAAAAGTGTTACCAGGTTTTTGAAGGAACTGGGTTCTAGGCTTATTGAAACAACAAGGGACCTTAGAGCTGCCAGCTTTCTTTTCCAGCGCCTCAGCGTGGCGATACAGAGGGGAAATGCGCACTGCATCCAGGGTTCCTGCCCGTCATCTGAGGAGTTGGAGGAACTCGACTGTGTGTGTGTGTGTGTGTGTGTGTGTGTGTGTGTGTGTGTGTGTGTGTGTGTGTGTGTGTGTGTGTGTGTGTGTGTGTGTGTGTGTGTGTGTGTGTGTGTGTGTGTGTGTGTGTGTGTGTGTGTGTGTGTGTGTGTGTGTGTGTGTGTGTGCGTTTAATCACGAAAATAAACACGTGATTAAAAATGTGACAGTGTCAGACCATGGAGGAAAATTAAAACAGGAATTTCCTTAAGTACTTTCGTATATTAATACATCTTCAGAAGGAGTCGTTCTGAAGATGAATTAACATAAGAAAGTACTTAAGGAAATTCCTGTTTCAATTTTCAGATGAAGAGCAGAGGAAGTGGGGATATAAATGTGGTATACAAAGGATGAAAAGGCTTAACAAGCGGAATATGTATAGGATGCTAAAGTAGAATATGTATAGGAGTTAAGGAGCCGGTCGGCCGAGCGGACAGCACGCTGGACTTGTGATCTTGTGGTCCTGGGTTCGATCCCAGGCGCCGGCGAGAAACACTGGGCATAGTTTCTTTCACCCTATGCCCCTGTTACCTAGCAGTAAAATACGTACCTGGGTGTTAGTCAGCTGTCACGGGCTGCTTCCTGGGGGTGGAGGCCTGGTCGAGGACCGGGCCGCGGGGACACTAAAAAGCCCCAAAATCATCTCAAGATAGGAGAAGAAGAAGCTCACCATGTTATAATACTCGATTGAAGATGATTAGTTAAGATTTATAAAATATAGGTGAACATAACTGCTAAAATAAACTCACTTGAAAGTTTCTAACATTATTTAAACAAATATATGAGGGATTGGTTTGGACAGATCTTGTAGCTAACACGTATGGACCAAGAGACCTACTGATTTCTTTTTTCTTATGGTCTTATGCGTTGCGTATTCTACTCTCTCTCACTAGAACCCTAGCAAAGTTTCTCCCTCCCTCCCCTCCCTCTCCCATTCTCTTCTCTTCTTTATCTCTATCTACTCGATAAACGATCCATCCACAAATGTGAGTGTGCTATCACTTGTTAACTTAGAGCAAGTTTCCCAAATGTATACAGCTTCAATATGCATAGATTATGAATATGCGAAAAAGGTGGAAAGAGAACGCGAAAACAATGAAAAAAACAGGAAAAGTAAGAAAGAGGGAAATGAGAGAAAAGAAACCACCAAAGATTATCTGGGAAGAGTGAGCGGACCATCAGGGGTGTCAGAGGAATGATTATGGCCCTGGAGGATGTGGGCCTTCCTCCTGACCAAGCTTCCTCACCGCCAAAGAATACCAGAGAAGTGGGAAATCTTGATATTGTCCTGAATACAAACGGGGGGCCTGGTAAACGAAAGGAGGGGAAGGGAAGGGGGAACAGATGAACAAAACAGGAACTTTAAGACCAGGATGGAGGCAGGCAAACATGGCTATACTCATGGACGCATACATGTCACAATGTACAACTATGAACGAGAAATAAATATTCTCCACGGGACCACTACTGAAGCATTATTGCAGAGTTTCTTGTCCGACACTAACATTTAAAGTTCAGTAAAGCACCAGCTTAATATACACTGTAATCTTGATGTGGTTAATAGATCGCCGGAGATAACAGAACCTGGCCAAGAGGACCACCAAGAATGTCAGAACAGCTGCATCAAATCCTCCCGAGCGATATTGATCAGGATTTGAGCCTTGGACAGGGAGGTAGGATGAGGTATCAATCGTTAATTGTTCTCCTCTGTTCAAAAAGGAGTAATTGGGGGACGTGCTTGTAAACCGATTGACAAATTACGTGCGAGTAAAACCTTGTAGTCAGGCTTAAAATGAACTCTGGTGAGGGGGAGACGTCGTGTTTGTGACGAGTTTGTTTGAGTCTGTGTGTGTTTGTGGTTTACAGGTGAACACCGACAGTTTAATTGGCTTGTCCAAGAGACCTATCCTGAGCAAAGCTGCATTTATCTTATAAGAAAATTCAGTGAAGGAAACAAACCCAGGTGGTTGCATATGTTGAAATGGAGACTTATACATTTAGTGTTAGACGCTCAAAATTCAATCAGACCTTCTCCACACTACATAATCAGATCATCCTCACACTCCTCAGTCTGGCCATCTACACATTTGATTATCAAACAATCTCCAAACTACAATTTGGTCACTCTAACGCTTGATAATCAGATCATTCCGAAATCCTATAATTAGGTCATTTAAACACTCGACAATCAGACCAACTCGGCATTCGGCAATCAAGACAACATCACACTCGACAGTCAAGACAACATGACACTCGATAATCAGGATAACTCCACACTCGACAGTCAGACACTGAGAGGACCGACCAACACACTGAGAGGACTGTCCAACACACTGAGTGGACCGTCCAACACACTGAGAGGACCGTCCAACACACTGAGTGGACCGTCCAACACACTGAGTGGACCGTCCAACACACTGAGTGGACCGTCCAACACACTGAGTGGACCGTCCAACACACTGAGAGGACCGTCCAACACACTGAGTGGACCGTCCAACACACTGAGTGGACCGTCCAACACACTGAGTGGACCGTCCAACACATTGAGTGGACCGTCCAACACACTGAGTGGACCGTCCAACACACTGAGTGGACCGTCCAACACACTGAGTGGACCGTCCAACACACTGAGTGGACCGTCCAACACACTGAGAGGACCGTCCAACACACTGAGTGGACCGTCCAACACACTGAGTGGACCGTCCAACACACTGAGTGGACCGTCCAACACACTGAGTGGACCGTCCAACACACTGAGTGGACCGTCCAACACACTGAGTGGACCATCCAAAACACTGAGTGGACCGTCCAACACACTGAGTGGACCGCCCAACACACTGAGAGGACCGCCCAACACACTGAGAGGACCGTCCAACACACTGAGAGGACCGTCCAACACACTGAGAGGACCGTCCAACACACTGAGAGGACCGTCCAACACACTGAGTGGACCGTCCAACACACTGAGTGGACCGCCCAACACACAGAGAGGACCGCCCAACATGCTGAGAGGAGGGTTATAGTAGGGTAAATTATGACGCAGAGCGTCCCAAACCCGTCCGAGCCCGGGTTTGGGACGATCCCGATCCCCGAGGAGAACTTCGGGGATAGAGCTCGGTCTACGTCAAAAGGTGTATGTGATGTCCATAGATTGAGCTGGGTAGCGTCAGGGAGGACGTTCTAGGTCATGTAGGGTAAAATGTGTGGGACGTTTTGGGTCATGTAGGGTAAAATGTGTGGGACGTTTTGGGTCATGTAGGGTAAACTGTGTGGGACATTCTGGGTCATGTAGGGTAAACTGTGTGTGTATGGGTAAGAGGGGGAGGGGGGGATAAGTATGTGTCAAGTGTGCATCGATAAAGGTTAATAGAGGGAAGAGGGTGCTACATGGTGTGGGACGGGCAGAGGCATCTTACTCTACATGACGTTGTGGGTCATGTAGAGTAAAAAGGGGGAAGAGTGGGTAGAACTACTAAGTACCCGCCAAACACACAGTGAAACTACGACGTTGCTACAACGTTCGAACAAAATTTAACGCCTCCTAACAAGTTATAACAACCAATATAACAAGTTGTAACAACGGTCTAGTACGTCAAAAACACGTTAAGCCAAAATGTAACAACTTTATTACAAGTTGTTACAAGCAGAAAATAGGATCAGTTACGGTTTGTGTTTCCAGGGTAAGGGAACAGGTGTATTAGCAGGTGTGTAAGATGAATATGTGCGTGTAGAGACCGTAGAGTTAAGTACATATATAACTTTATAGTTGAAATCATATTATGTAGGGAAGGAGACTGGCTATGTTGGGGGCGATGGGAGGTGCCCCTCCACACGTGAGAAGCCCACGTCTATGAGAGAGATAAGGTGATGTTTTTTTTTGGCAATGTGGTGGGAAGTGTGTGGTTTGTGGCGGTGAGGGAGACCAACCATGAAAGCCTTTGACCGACACCGTCACTGTGGGTGTTTAAACACAAGGACTGTGTTAATATAAGAGCGTTACTATGGAATGTTGAGTAATGTGTGTGTGTGTGTATATTACCAAAAACGTTGGTAATGTCATACCAACGTAGTATAAATGTCATTCTTTACATTTTAAAAGATATTTGAACAGCAGAAAGATGATTTCCACATTATGTTACATTGTGTTACAAGAACTAAAACTGTCACACAGTAATATTTATATGGTAAGAGATGTAATGGAGATGGACTAAGTCACACTTTACATTTCAATTGATATTTTGGACAGCAGACAGCTTATTTACACATTGCATAACCTGGTGTTACAAGGACTAAAACAGGCCCACAGTAATATTTATTTGGTGTGGAATGTAATGGAGATGGTCTAAGTCATACTTTACATTTAAAAAGTTATTTTTGGATAGCAGAAAGATGATTTCCGCATTACGTTATATTTTGTTACAAGGCCTAAAACCGACACACAGTAATATTTATTTGGTGAGGGATGTAATGGAGATGGACTAAGACATACTTTTCATTTTAAAAAGATATTTGGACAATCAGAAAGATGATTTCCATGTTACGTTACATTGTGTTACAAGGACTAAAAACCGACACACAGTAATATTTATATGGTAAGAGATTGAATACTGGGTTACGAGAGTCGTTACTCCTAAAATAAGTTTTTTGCAGAAATAATGATGATTGCACGTTGGTCACATTACGTTATGAGGTGTAAAACACACAGTAGCATGTTGGTCACGTTACGTTACAAAGTGTGAAACACACAGTAACATTGATTTTGATTTGTTATAATAATAAGATTGAAGATCCCCTTATGACACTCGTTACTCTTAAAATGTTATTTGGGCAAAGAATGATGTTACCATGTTGCTCATGTTACGTTATAAGGTTACAAGGGGTAAGAGTGAGGACGTGCCAAAAACTGACATCAGTCTTCCATCCTCTGGTGAGGACGTGTGGAGTGGGATGGAATCTGTGTTTATTCCAATGGAGACCTGTCAGTCTTCCTTCGGTTAATGTAACGTTTTAAATCTCCAAACCTAATGGTGTGTTTGTGAACTGGGTCACCGGCTCTAGTATTATTTCTGCTCATATGTAAAGACTTTTGCACAGAACAACCGGTTTGGGACGGGTGGAGTGATGGCTGATGGTAAGGCCTGGGGAGGGGTTGGGGTGGGGGGTGGATGTGGGTGGGGTTGGATGGGGATGAGGATATGGTCATCCCCAATACCTCGCCCATCTCAGTACTCCTCAAACCACCACCCCAGATGTGTGTAATGGCGAAGCTCCTGGGATTGATCTAAAATTACACATATTCAATCAGTATGGGAAAACACCTACCTGAAACTCCTAATGCCGCTGTTGGCCCTGTTACGGTTCAAGATGTAAAACACACACTAGTATTGATTTGATTTTGTTATAAGAAAATTGAGGAGTGGTATACGAAGAGGTATTTGTATGTGGGGAGCATGGCTCACCTATAGGATAAATATTATTATTATTATTATTATTATTATTATTATTATTATTATTATTATTATTGTCGTTGTAAATGTCTTAGTGTTTAATAAAGAATAAAATTTATATAAAATGTGTTTACACCTTTTTACTACTAATTTTGTTCTGAATACAGAGGCAATCATGTAAGTGCCAAAAAAAGCCCCACGGCTGACAAGTAAACGGAGCGTGCAAGTGTAGGTGGGGGGGGGGGAGTGAGGGAGTGGCGGCAGGAGCGGCTACGGTGTGTTGTATTGCGGTCATGTACCCACTCACACACCAGGCATCAAAGAGGTTACACCGCTCTTAACTGCTCTCCCACCATGTGGTCCCTATGCACCTCATGGCCTATACGATGGTATAAGCTATGTGTTCCCCCTAGACCTGTCTGATGACTTTAAAACGATTAAGGCAGAAGGGGAGGCACCCAGAGTGTGATTCAATCAGGTAGACCGGCCCAAACGCTTGCTCACCCACACCTGTGTGCTATGTGTTGTTGTTGGTGGTGGTGGTGGCACACTTTATGCCTATGTGGTTTATCACAGACCATGTGGTGCCTTTGCGGTACTCCTTAGAGGAGAGGCTGGAGGGGGTGGGGAGGAGGTGAATGGAGCGCCCTCACTGTGTATACAACACAGTGAGGGCGCTACTCTATCCCTTTGAGATGTATTTTTTTCTTGTCTCAATAAACATACTTGAACTTGAATTGAACCCATCGTTCACGGCTCACTACCGGTTGAGATGAATCACTGCGAACATGCATTACTTGAGGGTCTCTGTACGACATAAACTAATGATACCTGCTGGACTCCTGCTGTGAGACACAACTCTGTCCTTGCCTGTTACGACTCAGCTCACCAGCAGTGGTATTGGTGAGATACAACGTTTTTGGTAATACACACACACACACACACACACACACACACACACACACACACACACACACACACACACACACACACACACACACACACACACACACACACACACACACACACACACACACACACACACACACACACACACACACACACACACACACACACACACACACACACACACACACACACACACACACACACACACACACACACACACACACACACACACACACACACACACACACACACACACACACACACACATTACTCAACATTCCATCTTAACGCTCTTACATATTACAGTCTATGTGTTTAAACACCCACAGTGACGGTGTCGGTCAAAGGCTTTCACGGTTAGTCTCTCTCACCGCCTTCCATGTGCCAGACCACACACTTCACGCCCCATTGCCAAAAACCCGTCAACTTCTCTCTCTCATAGACGTGGGCTTCTCATGTGTGGAGGGGCACCTCCCATTGCCCCAACATAGGCAATCTCCTTCCCTACATACTATGATACTATGATTTCAACATTTTTTTTGTATTAAGATATGAGGTACATCTGCATTAGTGCAGCTACCCTAGACTATATGAAGTGAAGTACAGTGTGTCAAAAAAGCTAACTAGGTGATGCTAAAAATTCCCATCACACAGGATGGTTAGTCATACAGAGGCATGTGATAGGCAGTCTGCACTGGCAGATTCCGGATGCATTTTGAGGATATCATCAACACAAGATTGAATAAGGTAGCAGTGGTAATAAAAGTCCCCATCTCGCAAGACGGTTAGTCATACAGGGCCATATGTTTAATAGCCTGCACTGGCAAATTTTGGGTACACTGTGAGGATATCTTCAAGAATACGAGAGTGAAAAAAGTAATTGCAAAGCTCCAGGTACCTCATGCCAACTGGTCTGAAAGGCCTAATAAGTGGGCATTCAGTGATGTAGTGCGGGAGATCATGCCGTAGTTCCTGCTCACAGAGTTTGCAACTGGAGTGTTCAGGATTGGGAGACCCGTCACCTGCAGCCACCTGCCACAGGTAACGGTAACCAAACCTGATCCTTGCAACCACTGTATCGCACAGTCTAGTGGACGTTTTGTGCTGCCCATAGATATAGGTTTCAGATCTGAACAAATCATAGCTTTTTATACTAGTACTTTCAGGTCGTTGAGAGTCATTAAGGCCTTTCCTATCAGATCTGAGTGTTTGGACCAATACAGTTTTGACACCAGAGATGGGGATACCTAGATCTAATTCAACTTCATCTTTGTTACACGCTAATTTGGCTGCAATGCCTGTCTCATTATGATGGGTTATATTTATGTGTGAAGGTATCCATACAAAGGAGATTCGAGACCCTTTACTCTGTGCATCAATTAGGTCATTTATAATTGGGAGTTTGAGGTTCTTGCTGTCGATCTTCCAAGAGAAGTTTTCGATTGCTTGAAGAGCAGACTTTGAATCACAAAATATTATTCCTTCTCCAATGTTTTTTAATGTACTGGTAGCTAGGTGTAATGCTGCTAGTTCTGCTTGTGTGGAGGTCAGCCAGTTGTTTAACCTGACACTGACAGTCTTTGTACAAATATTATTTCTATAAAACCTACATGCTGCTCCAGTCCGTCCAGTAGAGGATTGGACTGAGCCGTCAGTGTAGACACAGTGCTCGTGAGATCTTAAACTCTCGATGGAGGAGGCCATTGTTTCAAGTGTGACAGCTTTGAGAAGAGCAAGATTCTCATTATCTTTCTTGGTGACAGGTGTGTATGATACTTGAATGGTGGGGTACAGATAAAGAGGAATATCAGAGACAAGTAGATTGCACTTAAAAGGAATGTTAAGTTTAATGAGATTGTAGGCATTGTTGCTCAGCCAATTATCATAAAAGGAGTGAGTTGGTATGTCGGCACCAGTCAAAAAGGGTGTTAACAGCGCTAAATAATTTGTCTCTGAGCAATGCAGGAGATGTAGGGTCTCTCATGACTTTAAGGCAAAAGGTAGTGTTGACTTGCATTATTCTCTCTAGTATGGTTGGAAGCTTCAGTTCTTCCCTCATGTTGATGATTCTTGTGCATCTTGGGGCACCAAGAATTATCCTCATGGCCTCATTCTGTACTACTTCAAGTTTGTCCAACACAGAGGAGGGGAAATTAATTAAAGCAGAGCATTATAATCAACGAGAGATCTAACTATAAATTTATATATGTACTTAACTCTACGGTCCCTACACGCACTTATTCATCTTACTCACCTCCCTTACTTAGTCGTTCTACCCATTCTTTCCCCTTTTTACCCTACATGACCCACAACGTCCCACATGCCGCTGCTCGTCCCACACCATGTGGCACCCCTCTTCCCTCTCTTAACCTTTATTGATGTACACCTGACACATACTTATCCCCCCTCCCCCTCTTACCCATATACACACAGTTTACCCTACATGACCCAGAACGTTCCACACATTTTACCCTACACGACCTAGAATGTTCTCCCTGATGCTACCAGGCCCAATCTAAGGACATCACATACACTTTTTGATGTAGACCGAGCTCGATTCCCGAGGTTCTCATTGGGTTTGGGACGCTAGGTGACATAATTTATCCTACTAGTTATAACACGCTGAGTTACAACAAATGATCTATAGCTATTGTTCCGGCCTGAGGGGGTTGGGGCTTAAGGAACTTAAACCTCCAATGAGAGCTCAGGTTGTTGCACCAGACTGTTACTTGCGTACAGGCAGACGACATCCCCTAACCACTCTCTGCCAGAATAGACAACCGACCTTGGCAGCCACACTCCTGCTACCATTGGTCAACCAACAATGAACACTGGAATGCTTGAAATTTAATCAGGATATCACCCAGTATGCGCTTGATCTCGGAGAGGGGTTCAGTATCACATATTTAGGGGTGTGGCTCCAGCACTGGCCTCGTCGTCCAGTGTACACACCCTATTTGAGCCGCTGTGACTCCCCACACTCTCTTTGTTTGGTATGATCTCCTAAATCCTCCTTTTACGCATTAGAATTTTCTGTCACCCTGTCCGCAGACGTGATCCTAGCTAACAATATACATTTAATAAACAAGGAAATAGTACACATTACATAACATAAGATAAATGAAACATTATTGTTCAACACTCTAAGCCGCTACAACCTGGTAGCAATCCAATATCATATCCTGGCTTCACCAACTGTTCACATCAAGTGGCTGCTCAACTCTTGGCTTACCACTTACTACTCCCTCACTAAGTGGGGTTGCAATCTCGTCGCAATAATATTTTACAATCAGCCCTAAAAGTATATAAAACTCAGCCTGTGGCTTAAACCCTAGAAACTTCTGCATAAATGTTCCCCAACACAAGAAAAGATCAATTTCTCATCTTCCACTGCGTCTTACATGCCAGTAAACATTCAAGCATTCCCCTTTTACATTCCTGTGTATCCACCATAAACCTCTGCTCTGCTCCTGGAGGCTCACTACCATATATATCTCTCTAGGTCCTCCAAAATACTCAAAAGGCCCTTCTGCATTTCTCCCAAAACTGCTACACAATGCAGTCTTTTTCAAACACCAGTGATGCTTCACCACTGATCCCACAGAGACACATGAAACTCCTCCTCACTGCTCCTTTACACTGCTTGAAGTCCACTCCTCACTATGGAGTAAGTAAGTAATTATCAATAGAAGGCACCAAACCAGGAAGGCTATGTAGCACCATCAAATGTGCGGGATAATCAGAGGGCGCTAAATATCACCAAGGATGCCAATACGAGAACAGAAACGCATAAGGCGAACGATATCAAAAGTATCTGAGTCGCCAAGAATTCTATCGAGGGACAAGCAACCACGGGGGACGGTCGGAAAACAAGACACAACCTCGTCCTGGAAGTCAGGACATTCAACAAGGATATGCACGACCGTAAGAGGGACATTGCAATGTGGACAATGAGGAGCAGGGCGGCGCTCCATTAAGTGGCCGTGAGTTAAATGGGTATGGCCAATACGTAACCTACCCAGAGCCGTTTCCCACCGCCGGTTATAGTGGCAGGAGAAAGGCCACTGGGACACATAACTCTTAAGAGTACGCAGTTTGTTACCAATCACAGAAGACCTCTGCCAGCGGGCAACGATGGAGGCATGAATAACTGGGTAAAAGTTGGAATAAGGAATACTTAAACGAGAGATGGGACAAGCGCGGATAGCTTCCTTAATGGCAGCATCCACTCACTCATTTAAAGAGACACCAACATGGCTGGGAACCCAGCAAAATGCAACTGACTTAAATTTACTGGAGATAAGAAACAGCCAATGTTGAATCTTGACAACCACCGGGTGGACTGGATTAAAAGACCCTAACGCCATGAGGGTACTACGAGAGTCAACTACCACCACAAAGGAGGATTGTCACCGGGGAAGCATGAGACGAAGAGCATAGAGAATAGCATAAAGTTCTGCTGTGAAGATGCTAGCCTCTGGAGGAAGGCGACACATATATGTGTGGTCAGGAAAAACAACAGAGTAGCCCACACCGTCAGCAGACTTAGACCCATCGGTGAAGATGAGAACGGAGTGGGAGTGAGAAGAAAAGTGCTCAAGGAAGAGGCGTTTCAGAACTGTAGGAGGGGTAAAAGCTTTAGTGATGCGGGTCAGAGAAGTACAAAATTTGGGAAGGGGGACCTTCCTCGGGGGCAAGGATGGAACAATACAAGGAGAAACATTAGTAATATGAGCTGAAAGAGAATCCTGTAAGCGAGACAAACGGACAGAAAGAGAAAGGAGGTGAAGAGGAACAGGAACTACAGGAGGGGTAAAAGTCAAAGCACGATAGAGGCGAGAGTGAGGATGCTGTAAGGATCGTGCAAGAAAGCGAAGACTATAGCGATCACGGCGATCCTGGCGAGACAGAAAGCCAGTGTCAGCGTACAAGCTGAGGGTAGGAGATGAACGAAAAGCACCAGAGCTGAGGCGCAACCCAGTATGGTGCAAAGGATCAAAACGGCGAAGAGTAGAAGGAGAAGCAGAAGAGTATGCAGGGCAACCATAATCGAGTTTAGACAGGACGAGAGAGGAATGCAAATAGAGGAGCGTGCGCCTATCTGCTCCCCAAGAAGTATGGGACATAACCTTAAGTAGGTTAAGGGCCTTAGAGCATTCAACACGGAGGTAAGAGACATGGGGCGACCAAGACAAACGAGTGTTAAAGAATAACCCCAAAAGCTTCGAGGAATCTTTGTACTTAAGGGGATGACCATAAAGTGACAAAGAGGGACGAAGAACGACCCGCTTCCGAGTAAAAGTCATGGCACAAGTCTTAGAACTAGAGAACTTGAAGCCATGATTGGTGGCCCAAGATGACACGGCATCAATCGCAAGTTGAAGGCGCCGTTGAAGGAGAGGCGAATCATCACTCCGACAGCAAAAGAGTAAGATCGGCAACATAAAGAGCAGAGAAGATGCCAGAAGGAAGGGAGGAAAGAAGACCATAGAGGGCAACCAGAAAAAGAGTAATACTCAGAACACTACCCTGGGGGCACACCTTCATACTGCTGAAAAGAGGCAGAGAGAATGGCACCAAGCCTGACCCGAAAGGTACGACGAGAGAGAAAGCTTTGAAGGAAAAGAGGGAGAATACCACGAAGGCCAAAAGAACGAAGTTGGGACAGAATATGGTATCTCCAAGTCGTGTCATAAGCCTTTTCCAGGTCAAAAAGGACAGCAACAACGGAGGTCTTCGCAGCAAAAGCAGTACGAATATAGACCTCCAAGTTCACCAGGACATCAGTCGTGCTGCGGCACTTGTGAAAACCAAATTGAGAAGGAGAGAGGTGGTGATGGTGTTCCAAGAACCACATCAGACGGACATTTACCATACGCTAAAAGAGCTTGCAAACACCACTCACGAGAGCAATAGGGTGGAGGTCCTTAAGGGACGTACCGAGAGACCCTGGTTTCCGAATAGGGAGTACAATGGCATCGAGCCAGTCCTCAGGGACGGATGACGACTCCGAGATCTGGTTATACAGACTCAGTAAATACTGAGACGTGCACGGAGGGAGATGGCGAAGCATCTCATAATGAACGTCATCCGAGCCCGCCGCCGTAGATCCGCAGAGGGCCCGGGCAGACTGAAGTTCAGAAAGAGTGAAAGGATCGTTATTGGAAAGGCGGAGATGAGTGCGGAAATCTAAAGGATAAGATTCAAGAACAGGCTTACGAAGAAGGAAGGATTGAGGAAGAGGAGAACCAGAGCTAACAGAAGAAAAGTGGGAACCCAGTTCGGTCGCGACCTGCACTGGATATGCCACAAGAGTACCACGGAGGTGGAGAACCAGCGAGACATCCGGAATGAACTTGCCCGCAATCTTGCGGATCTTCTTCCAGATCTGCGGCAGAGGAGTATCGTATGTAATGGTGGAAACATAAGATTTCCAACTCTCACATATAGCTGTACGGATGGTCCTACGGGTCACCGCACTTGCCTTCCGAAACAGAATAAAAGAATCAGCCATCTGCCGGCGGCGGTGTTTCTTCCAGGCTGCACGCTTACAGTGGACAGTCCGAGCACAGTCCGCATTCCACCAGGGAACGCACTTCTATGTGCCCCGGGAGGAAGAGCGAGGAATGGAGTGGAGGGCAGCGTTGAAGACAGTGTCATAAAAAGGAAGGAGGGCATGAGGAAGAGGCAGAGAGGAGAGGTCAGAAAGAGTATCATGGAGGGTGAATAAGCACCAGTCAGCCTTGGCAAACTGCCACCTAGAGAAGGAGAGGGGAGGGTGGAAAGAGAAAAATGAAACGAGGATAGGGACATGATCACTGTTATGGAGGTCATCAAGAACCTGCCACGTGAAATCTAAGTAAAGGTACGACGAGCAGAGAGAAAGATCAAGACAGGAAAGGGTACGAGTTCGAGAGTCCACATGAGTGGGCTCACCAGAATTCGGAAGAGATAGAGAAGAAGCGAGGACGAACGGTTCGAGAAGACGGCCTCGGGTGTTTGTCAGATCATCACCCCAGAGGGAATGTCGACAGTTGAAATCACCCAAAAGGAGCACTGGCTCTGGCAAGGAGTCCAGGAGGTGCTTAAGATCAGGAAGGGAAAGCGGGACATTTGGGGGGACATAAATGGAACAGACTGTATACCATTTACCCACAAAAACACGGGCAGCAGAACAATGGATAGGTGACGGAAGAAGTAGGGGGACGAAGGGAATATCAGATCGAATTAAGAGAGCAGTAGAGTTATGGGCCCCAGCAAGAGCTGGGGGGGGGAGAAAGAAAGGAATAACCACGAAAGGGACCAGGACGAGCACCAAGCATGGGTTCCTGGAGACAAACACAAAGCGGTGAAAACTGAGTAATTAGATGTTGGAGTTCATGGAAGTTAACATAAAATTCACGAATATTCCACTGAAGAATAGACATTACCAAAGAGAAAGGACAGTAACAGAGAACAAAAAAAGAAATAAAGGTATAGAAGAACACAGTTTATTAAAGAATCTCAGGATCAGGAGCAGAGTCGGCAAAATCAGGGTTAGGGGGCATTGGTAAACTTAGTAAGGATAGGGGAAGGGAGCAAGAGGACAGACCAGAGGCGGACTGACGGGGTCCGGAGGGTGAGGAGGCAACTGAGAGGGCCAGGCAAGGACAGCTGGAGGAGGGGGGCAGAAGGCAGGGAGTGCGCCTCAGCAAGTGCAGCAACCGAGAGGGAATCGGGGGCGAAAGAAACCTCCATATCTGGGACAGGGGGTTCGACCACTGAAATGGGAGGGGATGTAGTGACAGAGTCAGAGGGAGGGGGTGAGGAAGAGAGCGAAGCCTTCTTACCCGCTGGAGAGGAAGAAGGAGAGGAGCCAGGCTTATGTTTCTGACTCGAAGAGACAGGCGTTCCAGTTACAACGTACGGGGCGACAGACTCAATGGTCTCAGCAGGAGAAGAGGAACGGGAGCGAATAACACGAAGATTGCTGGGAGGATGATGGGTATCAGCCTGGACAGACAGGTGGCGTGGAGGGTCAAGAGAATGGGGGGAGGGTCGGGAAGAAAGAGTGGGGGAGATGGGGAAGAAGACAAAGGAGATATGGTGGACTGGATAGGAAGGGGGGAAACCCCAGATGGAGAACCAGGAGGGAGACCATCCGGGACAGGAGGCAAGGGAATAGGGAAGGAGGTGGTGGGTGTGGTCGGGTTTAAGGCCTGGAAACGGTTGTGAGACTGAGGAAGGTGGGAAGGACGAGGAGAGGTAGAATGCAACACATGAGCGTAGGATACGCCCACGAAAGGGGTGAGACGACGAACTTGGTGTCGTGCTTCAGGAAAAGACAGACGATCACGGTGCTTCAAGTTGAGGACGGCTTCTTCGCGTTTGTAGTGTACACAGAAGCGTGAGAAAGTAGGGTGGGCCTCACCGCAATTGAGGCAGCGAGCCTGGGGAGAAGTGCATTCCGACTTAGAATGACTATCGTCTCCACACATGGGGCACAGATACACAGTACTGGTGCATTTGAGGACACCGTGCCCGAACTGCCAATACTTATTGCAAAGTCTAGGAGAGGGAATGTACTCCTGAACGGAGCATCTGGCACTAGCAAGAATAATAGAGAGCGGAAGGGTCCTACTATCAAAGGTGATTTTTACAACTCGAAGGGGCTGACGGCGACGACCACGAGGGGGTCGCGTAAACATGTCCACCTGGAGGATAGAATGGCCTTGGGCTTCGAGGATATGTTTAATATCCTCATGGCAATCTTTGAGGTCCCAAACACCAGTTGCAACATAGTATAGGAGAACAGTGCCAACACTGGCATTTAACCGAGCGTTTTTGGAGACCCAAACAGGGGTCTCTCCAATGCAGGACAAAGCGGCTAAG
Organism: Procambarus clarkii; assembly: GCF_040958095.1. Taxonomy (NCBI): domain Eukaryota; kingdom Metazoa; phylum Arthropoda; class Malacostraca; order Decapoda; family Cambaridae; genus Procambarus; species Procambarus clarkii. The sequence continues at coordinate 19,917,932 of NC_091159.1, forward strand.
TGAGTAGCTGCATCCTGAGAAGGAGCAGCGACGACAACTCGTACTGTAACTGGTGGAGTTAAAAGTAACAGAGGCATCTACTGAATCAACGAGGTGTTTATGGAGGGAGAAATCGTCAGGAGCAGAATCCAGATGGTGGAGATCAACGTATTTAGCTCACGTAGTGGGACCAAACAAGGCGTTGTAAGTAGTATTACGGGAAGGGATCGTGCGAGCGCGGCCGTGGCGGGAATGGCGTTCAGAACTCCCAGAGGTCATGGGGGTAAAAGGTGCATTAATCACAATGAGAGACGAAGCCGTGCCAGGGGACGAGGTGGTCACCACTGGGGGCTGGGGACTCGACCTTACTTCAGAGGAGGGAGGGGAGCTGAGGGGAGTAGTCAGGTCAGCCATGAAAACGAGGGAAAACTTTCATTCACGAATGTGCCCCCACACCCACCATGGAGCCACAATTAGAGGCAGGACACCCAACAAGAAGCTATCGCCGACCTTGCCGGGGCCCCCCAGGGGTGCATCGTGAGTATACGCCCCACAAACGCCACCTTAAGAACCGTGAGTCCGTCGAGAGCGGGTTCAGTGATGAAAGGAGGATTGATAATAAAAGGGTCCCCTCGCTCGAGATGTTGGGTACTACAGTTCTACGGGTGCAAGAGTATGCCTCCTCAAACACCCGGGTGTCAAAACAAAAGAAGGTCGAAAGAATAATCAAAACAGGCAAAAGGTCGGCAGGAAATGACAATTTGATAGGAGAAGAGGGGTGGGGGGGGGGGGGGGAGAAAAATGAAACAAGAGTAAAAGGAAAAGGGGTCTGGCAAAATTGGTAAAGGCAGCAGCAGGAGCATAAGGCTGCAAAAGGACAGAGGACTGACCCATGGAGCATCACATTCCGGCAGCTACCCACCAAGCCCCCTCACGGCGACAACGAGCCAGACAGTGAGGGGGTCCACACCATGGAGTTCTGCTCTCTCACAGATTTCTGCATACACTTCTCCAGCCTCGAAGTTCCATTAACTTCTTCCCAAACAAACCTGCATTTCCATTTCCATGCCAATATAAATGTTTCCCTACTAAAACATAATTAAATATGTCCACAGAAAATAAAATTCCTCCATCTGACATCTCCTTAAACTCTAACACTTCGCCACGACGGTACTCCCCTACCCTGGGCGAGTCTATCTTCGACGTGTCGAGACATGCTGCTGGCCGCCGCCGCCAGCTGGGGGCTTCCCCATCCCCCCTCAGGCATCCCCTGACCTTGGATCTTGGATCTGGATCTTGTTCGTTCAACTGGTTGATACACGGTAGATCAGGTCAATTGATCACATGAAGGCTCTGGCACACAGTTGGCTACTGGCTCATCCTGTTCCTTATATGATTGTTGGCGAATGTAACTATTGAATAAAGGCTATTCCTACTGATGCGTATAACAGGCTAATGATACATGTGGTCCTATAGGAGTAGGTTTCAACTTAGATGAGAAAAGATTTCAGTTGTTCGTTGCAGTTTCAGTAGGCACGTTAGTTTCACGTTAGGCACGAGAGAGAGAGAGAGAGAGAGAGAGAGAGAGAGAGAGAGAGAGAGAGAGAGAGAGAGAGAGAGAGAGAGAGAGAGAGAGAGAGAGAGAGAGAGAGAGAGAGAGAGAGAGAGAGAGAGAGAGAGATAGAGAGATAGAGAGAGAGAGATAGAGAGATAGAGAGAGAGAGAGAGAGAGAGAGAGAGAGAGAGAGAGAGAGAGAGAGAGAGAGAGAGAGAGAGAGAGAGAGAGAGAGAGAGAGAGAGAGAGAGAGAGAGAGAGAGAGAGAGAGAGAGAGAGAGAGAGAGAGAGAGAGAGAGAGAGAGAGAGAGAGAGAGAGAGAGAGAGAGAGAGAGAGAGAGAGAGAGAGAGAGAGAGAGAGAGAGAGAGAGAGAGAGAGAGAGATTGAGAGAGAGAGAGAGAGATTGAGAGAGAGAGAGAGAGAGAGAGAGGGAGAGAGAGAGAGAGAGAGAGAGAGAGAGAGAGAGAGAGAGAGAGAGAGAGAGAGAGAGAGAGAGAGAGAGAGAGAGAGAGAGAGAGAGAGAGAGAGAGAGAGAGAGAGAGAGAGAGAGAGAGAGAGAGAGAGAGAGAGAGAGAGAGATAGAGAGAGATAGAGAGATAGAGAGAGAGAGGGAGAGAGGGAGAGAGGGAGAGAGGGAGAGAGGGAGAGAGGGAGAGAGGGAGAGAGAGAGAGAGAGAGAGAGAGAGAGAGAGAGAGAGAGAGAGAGAGAGAGAGATATGGGGATCACGGACCACCCATCCGTCAGCAGCACCCTCGCTGTATGTAATCCGCACCATAACAGAGTGCTCATACTGATGGCCGGCCCCGGACCTCACCCCCCCCCCCCCCCATCCACACTTCCCCACACTAACCACAAATGACAACACCTCCACACCTCCCCACACCAACCACTAATGACAACACCTCCCTACACTATCCACTAATGACAACACCTCCCCACACCATCCACTAATGACAACACCTCCACACTTCCCCACACCATCCACTAATGACATCACCTCCACACCTCCCCTCAACATCCACTAATGACAACACCTCCACACCTCCCCACACCATCCACTAATGACAACACCTCCACACTTCCCCACACCATCCACTAATGACATCACCTCCACACCTCCCCTCAACATCCACTAATGACAACACCTCCACACACCATCCACTAATGACAACACCTCCACACACCATCCACTAATGACATCACCTCCACACCTCCCCTCAACATCCACTAATGACAACACCTCCACACACCATCCACTAATGACAACACCTCCACACACCATCCACTAATGACAACACCTCCACACCTCCCCTCACCATCCACTAATGACAACACCTCCACAAAGTCTACCACACAAACAACGTTTACATCCATTACAACCCTTATACCGTCTCCTACCACACCTCATTATGTGAGAGAGCACAACCAGAATTCGCAGCACCATCTGGAATTTAGTGCAATGTGAAGCATAAAACTAAATGTTAACATCATAGAGCAATGCAACAATTAACTGTTAGAACTGTGAGGGTTAAGCTACGAAGATAGTTTAAAGAAATTATATCTATTATCGCTTGAGAAGAGAAAACCGAGGGGAAATAAAGCAATATACCAGATACTGAGGGGAATAGACAAGGTGGACAGATATAGCCTTTTTATTTTCAGAGAAATTGGAACAATAGGACATGTAGGACAATAGGCTGAAAATTTAAGAGCCTATGAAAAGTTAAAAGGTTCTCGTGTTCTGCATGACTTGTTGGTCAAAAAATGAGATGCGCTGAAACATGAAATCACGAATCTACTAATAATTTGAAAGCCATATTTGACAAAGAATCTGAACGTCAAAACAGGTAAATTATAAGGCAACAAGTTCAACAAAGCTGACTGATGGGGCATAAAGAACAAGACCTGACTTTGCATTGGTTACTGTTAAGTTGGCACCCATGTCCCACCACCAGGATGGGACAAGGGGTGGACAAAGACAAACTATTAAACATTGGCGGAACACAAACAAGGGGACACAGGTGGAAACTTAGTACTCAGATAGTCCACAGGGATAATACAAATAAGTTGTTCAATGTCATGGTAGTTAACAAATGGAATGCACTAGGCAGTGATGTGGTGGAGGCAGACTCCAATGCACAGTTTCAAATGTAGATATGATAGAGCGAAATAAGCTCAGGAACCTGTACACCAGTTTATTGACAGTTGAGAGGCGGGACCAAAGAGCTGAAGCACAACCCCCCACAATCACAACTAGGCGAGTACCACCTCCATCATCACTAGGCTCACCACCACACAGAGAGAGACTAGGAGGTGAATATATATTTGGCACTAACAGCAGAGGCACATGTTAACTGGGAAACACTGGAAGCATAAGGGAGGATGGAAAACGTAAACGGCAATTGAAACCATAAATATGAACTCTTTGATGACAATCTGTTCACTATGTGAGGCCAATGCTGAAATATGCAGCAGCACCGGCATGGGGTCAGCACCTCATGAAACACACTAATCTTAACAAATTGTAGTGCCAGAATTAAGATGACTATGACACGAGATCACAAAAATAAATGAGACAAATAACAGAGGAAATACGATCACTACATTCCAGATAGTGAAGAGAATATGTAAGTTTCCAAAGGACTGCCGCTTTTAAGTCATGAGAAATTTGGACATGAGCCCAAAAGAAATGTTGGTTTCATCGCTCATTTGGTTTCATACTCAAGGCCCAATATTAACGTAGATGCTGCGGAAGCCGCCTCCGATCTCAACTCTTATGTCAGATACGACTAAGATCTCCAGCGTCAAACAAGTAAATAAAAGCCGCAATATTTCAAGAAATTAAGGAAGACAGAGGAGTAGTTAGGGAAGAGAGAAGAGTAGTTACTGACACTCATAGGCCAGAAAGCACGAGTATGAAGAGCTATGACATGTTTAGAACCGAGAATTATATGTACGGGCAGCATAAAACATCAACTAGACAGTGTGACATTGTAATTGCCAGAATTAGAGTGGGATATTGATATCCATGGCAGGTGGCTGCAGGTAATGAATTCCCCCATGGTGAACATTCCAATTGTAAACTATGTGAACAAGAGCTGGGACATACTCTCCAACACTATATCTGTGATTGCCCTGTTATCGGTGTCTTCAGACCAAATGGTATGAGGTACTTTGAGCTCTGTAATTACTTCATATACTCTGGAATATTGGAAGATATTCTTGTGCTGTACCCAGATTTTGCTAGTGGAAGCTAATAGATCAGCCTTACATTATATGTTCTCTCCTGATTCCATGTATGATTGGCCGTCCTGTGAAGTGGGGATGTTGGATGAGCTTGTAGCAGGTTTTTGATCTACACTGTGGGGTCCTTCATGCAGAATAGAGCAGCAGCACATTGATGTGGGTACCTAAGCTTGTTTAACCAAAATACGTTATTTGAGAGGAATCTTATAGAAACTGGTAAAAATAATTATAATATAATATTTCCATGATTCAGGCTTAGCTCTTATGAAAATCATAAAGTTATCATTTAGTCAAAGTTAATTTATTTTTGTACTGAGGCAGGAATTTTCTTCCCTGATTCCATGTATGACTAACCATCCTGTGAGATGGGAGTATTAGATGAACTTACAGCTAGGTTTTTATCTACACTGCCTAATATTTCATATATAATAGAGTAGCAGCACACTGATGTGTATACTTTAACTTATTAATACAAAAAAATACACACACCAAAAAAAATCGCAACTTGTAGAACAGGGTTAGAAGGCGGTTCATACAGACCTTCACTCCCCGTAGAATGTTAACAGTGACAATTACTCCATGTAGTCACTGTTATATGTATTGTATGTAGTCATACAATCATTGTTAGTGCACTTCCACCCCCACCACCACCACTACCCACCATCACTATTATATATTCCTGGTTCTTAGCGTCACGTGAGCAAGAACGTTGCCCTGAGGGTTGGGTATACAGACTTATCACCTATCGACCCACATCCGCCTCTTATCGCCTCCAGCCCTCACTTTGTCCTGCAACGAGGAAGGAGTCACCTACCAGTAGGAAACGTTAGATTAGCTGTGAAATGTTTGGAATTCGTAACGTTGCCAGGTTCCTTAAGCGTCCTTAAGGTAGACACTTGGTTAGTTTTTAGGGATATTCCTACGCGGGTCTTGAGCCTCTGGCTGGCTCGCTGAGTGTTACTCATTTCAGTCTTACTTAGGCTGAAATGGTCTTTAAAAGGTTTGAAATAGTTTTTAAGGTTTGCTGCCTTCTTGTGATGATTATGTATTTATTTACCCTTACTTAGGCGGCAGCGAGTGCTTATGACTCGTATGATGATCTATGTATGGTTACGCTTAACATTTGTGAAAACTTCTGCAGTGTTAAATCTCTGTGGTAATCATATTGGACTTGTAACTCTGCAATGTGACAAATATTGGTCCAGGTGTCTGTTTGGCCTTTCTCCAAAATGCTGACATTTTCTCTCTTCTTCTGGAAGCAGCAAGCCTGTTTCCCATGTGCACGTGTGTCCAAGGCTGACACAGAATATGGACACTTCCTTTATTCTGTTAATCCCTATCATCAAAGTGGGTCATAATTATTGAAGTTCTTGTGCCATCTCGCATATCTTGATGTTGCAACTGCTGAGTTATGGTCACTGTACATGTTCAATATTGTCCAGCATTGATTATTTTCTTAATACGTGCTAGACGCTGTGCTCTGTAAATGTCTACATTTTCAGTGATACTTTCAGGTTTGGCAGGTTTATGTGCAATGTCCTTCTCTGATAATCTTACATGACTTCAGCCCCAGTTGATAAGTATTTGACGACCTTTGTGTATGAGTATCGTCATTAATGCTATAACATTTACAGTCAGGGGGATGATGGCAGAGAGGTTGTAAGATATGAACAACAGTACATACAGCAACGTATATACAGCATCTGTATATACGTTGACGTGTCGTCGGTGTTCAGTAAGAGCACGTTTCAAGGCCTCTTGAATGGCTAGCATCTCTGTAAAATTAAAGACCACTTTGAGAGTTTCTAATTAACTAAAGTATGTCGTGCAATAACTTAATCTCTTGATCTGTCTGTGCAATATGTGAAGCTGCCAAATCTGGATTAGCCTCATTATATTTTCTTTGAAGAGCCATAATCTTAAATGTTTCTACCAACGATTCCCATGGTGTGTACTTGACTAAATCTGTATGTATTTCCTCGACGCCTTTCTAAATTATTGCATTTGTGAAATCAATTGTATTGAAGGTGTGTATGGCCCAGTTAGTCTCATACTGTTCCTGTTGGAAACTCCTGTTCCGTGTTTAGTGCTCTATTGATTATATACTGAAGTGAACTACTTCTTGATCTAGTCAATGTGTTGGCATGTAGGAAGCTCTTTTATTCATATTTTAACCACTATTAGTTTGGTTTCCAGCCTATAATTCAGTATAGTGGTCCATTTTAGAGCCACTATTTTAATTCTCATTAAATTGTTTTGAATACCTTTCACCTTGGACAAATGGCTGGGAGGAAGGTTAAGTAAGCAGGGGTGAAAGAAGGACATGAATATAAAACATATACAACGCTAAATGCTCCAAGGCGTGGACCTGTGATTGCCTTCCTAACAGTCATTCAGGCTTGTTTCCTTTAGACATTTAAAGTACTTGTGTACTTGTTGAATGCCATTTAAAAATCAACCCACACTTCAAAATATTGTGAAACCCACTGAATTGTTTTGAAATCCTAGGTACCTGTCCGAAGTTTTGCCACCGACTCTTATTGCCTTTCATTTCTGTGCAGACATTTTAAGCACTAAAATGCTACATTCAAATGTTAATTGATCTAACACACTTTGTGCTTTATTCAACTGCGAAGGACCTGTGGTGACAAAGGCCTATGACATCAACATGGCTTAGACATTTAACCCCCCCTCTGTAAATGTCATGGAAACGATGTTTTCCATACAGAAGCTAAAAATACTAGTCCAAAGAACTCCTCCACTGTGGAGTCTCACTCTGATGCCCTTGGTAGTCTGATACTTGACCTTGGCGCTTTACTCTGACTGACAGACTGACTATAAGGTACTCTAATCCAGTCTTGCAGTTTTCACTTTTTTTTAATTATGTGTTGAATTGCTCGTGGGTTTGCATGTTCAAATAATTTTCAAGAACAAGAAAACCACTATAGCAGAACCTGTTGTAAATTGTTCCTAATAAATTACACAGTGATGTAGCCTCTTCTGACCATTAATTCTGCAGTTATACTATTGCATTATTGTAGTGAAGTTGGTCTCAGACTGCCAGTTTTTTTTTTTTTTTTTGCTTAAAAATCGGAATTATATCTGCTTTCTTTGAAAAGGTCGGTGGTCTACTTTTTATCTTTAGGTCCATCTTGAGATGATTTCGGGGTTTAGCGTCCCAGCGGCCCAGTCCTCGACCAGGCTTCCTTTTTGTTACGCATCCCCAGGAAGCAGCCCGTATCAGCTGTCTAACTCCAATGTACCAATTTACTACTAGGTAAACAAGGTCATCAGGGCTAAAGAAACTCTGCCCATTTGTTTCCGCCTCCGTCGGGGATCGAACCCGGAACCTAAGGACTACGAAACCCGAGCGCTGTCCATTCAGCCGTCAACCCCCTTCAACACCCGAGTTACACTGATAACGCCTTATATCCCACACATCCCAGCAGAACATGCTGGGGCCAACACTAAATATGTAGTTTAACTCACCATCGGTGCAGTGCCCTAACTATATTGATTGGTTCTGATTAGTTCTTGTTTCGTAGAGAATAAAATTTATGATAAGTTCTTGTTTTGTAAAGAATCGAATTTCCGATTAGTTCTTGTTTTGTAATAAATCACATTTCTGATTAGTTCATATTTTGAACATTCCGTGTTCGAAGTAATGCTCGCAAAATGGCCTCTAACCTCTTATGCTGTTATCGTTCTTGCTGTTCTTTAACTACTGCAGGAAGTTGACATGATGCCGCTCTTTAAGTAAATTGAACAGCAAGCTTCCTGCAATATTCTCGTTATGGAGATGGAAGGTAGGCGTGGGTGAAGTGAGAACTGGTAGGAAAGCGGGCAATGTAGGGAGGCAGTATAGTGAGGCACTGTGGGGAGGTACTGTAAGGAGGCAAGGAAGGGGAGAACGGTACGAAGGCAATGTAGGGAGGTACTGTGGGGAGGAACTGTTGGGAGGCACTGTAGGGAGGTACCGTAGAGAGGTATTGTAGGGAGGCACTGTAAGGAGGCACAGTAGTGATTCACTGTAGGAAGGCACTGTAGGGAGGCACTGTAGGGGGGTACTGTAGGGAGACACTGCAGGGAGGTACTGTAAGGAGGTATTGTAGGAAGGCACTGTAGGGAGGCAATATAGGGAGGCACTGTAGGGAGGTACTGTAGGGAGATACTGTAGGGGGGGCACTGTAGGGAGATACTGTAGGGACAGACAGAATGGAAGCAAAGCATGTATGGGATGAAATATCTAGAGCATCTAGATCTAACAGTATTTATGTCATGGGTGACTTTAATTTTAGTGGAATAAACTGGGTGAACAAAACAGGGTATAGTGAAGCAGAAGATTTTCTAGAATTAATTGACGATTGCTTTCTTACGCAACACATGAACGTGTCCAGCGTAGGATGACAAAGTTAATTCCCCAAATTAGAAGTCTTTCATATGAAGAGAGATTAACAAAGCTTAAATTGCATTCACTAGAAAGGCGAAGAGTTTGGGGTGACATGATAGAGGTTTACAAGTGGATGAATGGACATAACAAAGGGGATATTTATAGGGTTATTAAAGTATCAACACAAGAAAACCCGAAACAATAGGTATAAATTGGATAAATTTAAGACTTGGGTAAATACTGGTTCGGTAACAGGGTTGTTGACTTGTTGAACCAAATACCGCGTAACGTTGTGAGGTGGGGTCCCTCGCTTGATTCAGACATGGGCTAGATATATATATGAGTGGAACTGGGTGGTTATAACTAGGAGCTACTTCGTATCTTTGTTCTTATTGATAACTGGGAAAAATTTCTAAGAAAGAATGATATATATGCTGCTCGGGATAATGTGAATTTATCGAGGGCTGGAGTTGTTGCCTTTGCTAATTCGTTGGAATCTGTGATTTTACACTGTTAGTTGGTAGTAGTACGACTATGGGTTTGGGGGAAAAGAGTGATAAAAGCAGGTGCACGATAGGAAAAAGGTTTGAATAAAATGAAAAAAGGTGAAGATTAGCTTCAATATTCAGAGTAACAATATTCTAAAGTGCATTACACATACACTTAGAAATAAATTAAACGATATAAACGCTAATGCATGCACAAAAACAGTTGATATTACTTCAGTAACAGAAAACAGGGAATTATAGTTCAAGTGAATTTATATCCATTCTATAATATGGCGACCAAAACTGAACTGCATAATCTAAATGGGGCCTAACTAGAGCAAGATATAGCTTGAGAACCACACCAGGTGTCTTGTTACTAACGCTGCGATTAATAAATCCAAGTGTCCGATTTGCCTTATTACGAACATTTATGCATTGATCCTTTTGTTTTAAATTCTTACTAATCATAACTCCCAGATCCCTTTCGCAATCCGACTTCGCAATCACAACACCATCTAGCTCGTATCTTGTAACTCTATCATCATTACCTAACCTCAGAACTTTACATTTATCAGCATTAAACTGCATCTGCCAATCCTTTGACCATTTCAAAACCCTATCTAGATCAACTTGAAGTGATAGTGAGTCCTCCTCCGAATTAATTTCCCTACCGATTTTCGTATCATCGGCAAATTTGCAAATGTTGCTACTCAAACCTGAATCTAAATCATTTATATATATTATAAACAACAGAGGTCCCAGGACAGAGCCTTGAGGCACTCCACTTACAACATTTTCCCACTCTGACTTGATTCCATTTATACTAACTCTCTGTTTCCTTTGGTATAGCCATGCCCTAATCCAGCTTAATATAGCACCCCCAATACCATGAGACTCTATCTTTTTAATCAGTCTTTCATGTGGCACTGTATCAAAAGCTTTGCTAAAGTCAAGGTATACAACATCGCAATCCTTACCACTATCAACTGCCTCAACAATGCTAGAATAAAAAGATAACAAATTTGTTAAACATGAACGGCCATTTATAAAACCATGTTGCGACTCAATTATTAATTTATGTTTTTCAAGATGAAGACGAATTTTATTTGCTATTATAGATTCGAGTAACTTTCCCACAATAGACGTTAGGCTAATTGGTCGATAGTTAGACGCAAGTGATCTATCTCCTTTCTTAAAAACTGGTATCACATTAGCAACTTTCCAAAACTCTGGCACTCTGCCTGACTCTATTGATTTATTAAATATGGTTGACAGTGGGTCACAAAGCTCCTCTTTGCATTCTTTAAGCACCCTAGCAAACACTTCATCCGGCCCTGGGGATTTGTTTGGTTTGAGTTTTACTATTTGTTTAAGAACATCCTCCCTGGTAACTGCTAAACTCGTCAACCTGTCCTCGTCCCCACCCACATAGACTTGTTCGGCTGAAGGCATATTGTTAAGTTCCTCTTTAGTAAATACAGATACAAAATATTTATTAAAAATACTACTCATCTCTTCATCACTATCTGTTATTTGACCTGTCTCAGTTTTTAATGGACCTATCCTTTCCCTAGTCTTAGTACGATATAACTGAAAAAACCCTTTAGGATTTGTCTTTGCTTGCCCTGCTATGCGAACTTCATAGTTTCTTTTTGCTTTCCTTATCTCTTTTTTAACATTTCTAACCAGTTGTACGAATTCCTGTTCTAAAGTGACCTCCCCATTTTTAATCCTTTTGTACCAAGCTCTCTTTTTACCTATAAGGTTCTTCAAATTCTTTGTTATCCACTTTGGGTCATTAGTATACGATCTATTCAATTTGTATGGTATACTACGTTCCTGTGCTTTGTTTAGAATATTCTTAAATAAGTTATATATTGAATCCACATCGAAATCCCCATTTAAGTCACCTATCGCTGGGTTCATGTCTCGCTCCAAGACCGGCCCACACCCCATACCCAAGCCTTTCCAATCAATTTGACCCAAAAAATTTCTTAGGCTATTAAAATCAGCTTTTCGAAAATCTGGCACTTTAACAGAATTTTCTCCTACTGGTCTATTCCATTCTATGCTAAATCTGATTTCTTTGTGATCACTGCTCCCTAGCTCACTCCCTATTTCGATGTCATTAATTTGCGTTTCCCTGTTAGTTAACACTAAATCTAAAATATTATTTTCCCGTGTTGGTTCCTTAATGTGTTGCGTAAGAAAGCAATCGTCAATTAATTCTAGTAAATCTTCTGCTTCACTATTCCCTGTTTTGTTCAACCAGTTTATTCCGCTAAAATTAAAGTCACCCATGACATAAATACTGTTAGATCTAGATGCTCTAGATATTTCATCCCATAGATGCTTTGCTTCCATTCTGTCTAAATTTGGTGGCCTATATATTACTCCTATTATAATATTATTAGCTTTTTCGTTTAATTCAATCCAAATAGTTTCTGTGTGTGGCTCTGTTTTGATTCCCTCTTTGAGACTACATTTCAAATTGTCCCTAACATATATGGCTACTCCACCTCCTCGTCTAATATATCTATCTGTGTGAAATAGTTTAAATCCATATATTTGATATTCAGCTAATAGTTCTCTATTTTCTACATTCATCCACGTTTCGGTAAGTGCAATAATATCAATTTTTTCTGTGCAGACAAGAGCATTTAATTCGTTAATTTTATTTCTTAGACTTCTACTGTTAGTGTAATATACCCTAAGTGAATTGTTATTTTGCGGACCTTCTCTTTCCCTGATCGTTTTGCCAATTCCTTTCTCCCACAAACACATACTTTTATTACCTCCTTCCTCCAAATCAATTCCCATACCTCTATCTACTAACAGTTTAAACCCAAACAAACACCTCTAACCACTTCTTCTAGCGAGTTCGCAACAGCAACAACCCCAGCTCTCGATAGATGCACCCCATCACGAGCATACATTTCATTTCTTCCATAGAAGTGTTCCCAGTTGTCTATGAAAGATATTGCATTTGATTTGCAATATCTTTCCAGCCGGCAATTGACACCAAGTGCCCTCGATATCCATTCATTTCCCACTCCCTTTCTTGGAAGAATGCCACATATGATCGGGATTCCTCCCTTGCTCCTAACTAACTCTATGGCTGTTTTATACCTCTGAATCAGTTCCTCACTCCTGACTCGACCAACATCATTTCCTCCCACGCTAATGCAAATAATGGGATTGTTCCCATTACCAGCCATAATATCATTCATGTTGTTTATAATATCACCAATGCCAGCTCCGGGATAGCAAACCCTTAACCTGTTCCCCCTATCTCTAGCACAAAACGTTCTATCCAAATACCTTATCTGGGAATCTCCCACAACTAATGTTTGCTTAGGTACTTCCTTTACTTTCTGAGGGGCCTGCGCTTCCTTTCTCTTCGTTGCTTTCCCTTTTGCGCGATCCACAGTCTCTCCACAGCACTCGTCCTCCAAAACGTCAAATGAATTTGAAGTTGCTATGGCGTTTGAAGGCGGCTTTATCAAAGTCTTCTTAAGGCCCCTGTCTTTCGCAACTCTCCAAGACGAGGTCCCTTTACTGCTGGTCTCCTCCTTCGTTACTTCTCGTTGTTTTTTAAGCTGACGCACCTCCTCCCGCAGAGAGTCCAACTCTGTCCTCAGGGCTCCCACTAGAGTCACCAGGTCCTTCACTACAACTTCCATATTGCTATGACCTCAGAACTTTACATTTATCAGCATTAAACTGCATCTGCCAATCCTTCGACCATTTCAAAACCCTATCTAGATCAACTTGAAGTGATAGTGAGTCCTCCTCCGAATTAATTTCCCTACCGATTTTCGTATCATCGGCAAATTTGCAAATGTTGCTACTCAAACCTGAATCTAAATCATTTATATATATTATAAACAACAGAGGTCCCAGGACAGAGCCCTGAGGCACCCCACTTACAACATTTTCCCACTCTGACTTGACTCCATTTAAAATAACTCTCTGTTTCCTTTGGTATAGCCATGCCCTAATCCAGCTTAATATAGCACCCCCAATACCATGAGACTCTTACTTTTTAATCAGTCTTTCATGTGGCACTGTATCAAAAGCTTTGCTAAAGTCAAGGTACACAACATCGCAATCCTTACCACTATCAACTGCCTCAACAATGCTAGAATAAAAAGATAACAAATTTGTTAAACATGAACGGCCATTTATAAAACCATGTTGAGACTCAATTATTAATTTATGTTTATTAAGATGAAGACGAATTTTATTTGCTATTATAGATTCGAGCAACTTTCCCACAATAGACGTTAGGCTAATTGGTCGATAGTTAGACGCAAGTGATCTATCTCCTTTCTTAAAAACTGGTATCACATTAGCAACTTTCCAAAACTCTGGCACACTGCCTGACTCTATTGATTTATTAAATATGGTTGACAGTGGGTCACAAAGCTCCTCTTTGCATTCTTTAAGCACCCTGGCAAACACTTCATCCGGCCCTGGGGATTTGTTTGGTTTGAGTTTTACTATTTGTTTAAGAACATCCTCCCTGGTAACTGCTAAACTCGTCAACCTGTCCTCGTCCCCACCCACATAGACTTGTTCGGCTGTAGGCATATTGTTAAGTTCCTCTTTAGTAAATACAGATACAAAATATTTATTAAAAATACTACTCATCTCTTCATCACTATCTGTTATTTGACCTGTCTCAGTTTTTAATGGACCTATCCTTTCCCTAGTCTTAGTACGATATAACTGAAAAAAACCTTTAGGATTTGTCTTTGCTTGCCCTGCTATGCGAACTTCATAGTTTCTTTTTGCTTTCCTTATCTCTTTTTTAACATTTCTAACCAGTTGTACGAATTCCTGTTCTAAAGTGACCTCCCCATTTTTAATCCTTTTATACCAAGCTCTCTTTTTACCTATAAGGTTCTTCAAATTCTTTGTTATCCACTTTGGGTCATTGGTATTCGATCTATTCAATTTGTATGGTATACTACGTTCCTGTGCTTTGTTTAGAATATTCTTAAATAAGTTATATATTGAATCCACATCGAAATCCCCATTTACGTCACCTATCGCTGGGTTCATGTCTCGCTCCAAGACCGGCCCCCACCCCATACCCAAGACTTTCCATTCAATTTGACCCAAAAAATTTCTAAGGCTATTAAAATCAGCTTTTCGAAAATCTGGCACTTTAACAGAATTTTCTCCTACAGGTCTATTCCATTCTATGCTAAATCTGATTTCTTTGTGATCACTGTTCCGTAGCTCACTCCCTATTTCGATGTCATTAATTTGTGTTTCCCTGTTAGTTAACACTAAATCTAAAATACTTTTTTCCTGTGTTGGTTCCTTAATGTGTTGCGTAAGAAAGCAATCGTTAATTAATTCTAGAAAATCTTCTGCTTCACTATTCCCTGTTTTGTTCACCCAGTTTATTCCACTAAAATTAAAGTCACCCATGACGTAAATATTGTTAGATCTAGATGCCCTAGATATTTCATCCCATAGATGCTTTGCTTCCATTCTGTCTAAATTTGGTGGCCTATATATAACTCCTATTATAATATTATTTGCTTTCTCGTATAATTCTATCCAAATAGTTTCTGTGCGTGGCTCAGTTTTGATTCCCTCTTTGAGACTACATTTCAAATTGTCCCTAACATATAAGGCTACTCCCCCTCCTCGTCTAATATATCTATCTGTGTGAAATAGTTTAAATCCATTTATTTGATATTCAGCTAATAGTTCTCTATTTTCTACATTCATCCACGTTTCGGTAAGTGCAATAATATCTATTTTTTTCTGTGCAGACAAGAGCATTTAATTCGTTAATTTTATTTCTTAGACTTCTACTGTTAGTGTAATATACCTTAAGTGAATTGCTATTTTGAGGCCCTTCTCTTTCCCTGATCATTTTGCCAATTCCTTTCTCCCACAAACACGTACTTTTATTATCTCCTTCCTCCAAATCAATTCCCATACCTCTATCAGCTAACAGTTTAAACCCAAACAAACACCTCTAACCACTTCTTCCAACGAGTTCGCAACAGCAACAACCCCAGCTCTCGATAGATGCACCCCATCACGAGCATACATTCCATTTCTTCCATAGAAGTGTTCCCAGTTGTCTATGAAAGATATTGCATTTCATTTGCAATATCTTTCCAGCCGGCAATTGACACCAAGTGCCCTCGATATCCATTCATTTCCTACTCCCTTTCTTGGAAGAATGTCACATATGATCGGGCTTCCTCCCTTGCTCCTAACTAATTCAATGGCTGTCCTGAATCTCTGTATTAGTTCCTACTCCTAATTCGTCCAACATCATTACCCCCTGCACTAATACAAATAATGGGTTTGTTTCCATTTCCTGTCATAATATCATTCATGTTTCCAACAATATCACCAATTCCAGCTCCCGGATAGCAAACCCTTAATCTGTTCCCCCTATCTCTGGCACAAAACGTTCTGCCTAAATACCTCACCTGGGAATCTCCCACAACCAAAATTCGCTTCGATTCTCCCATTTCCTTTCGAGCAGTTTGAGGGACCTGCGCTTCAATGCTCCTCGTTACTTTGTCTTTGCCACCGCGTTGAACAACAGGTTCAACACAGCACTCGTCCTCTAATACGTCAAATGCGTTAAAAGTCCTTAGGTGTAGGCTATTAGTTGTCGGTTTTGCCAAGGTCTTCTTAAGACCCCTGTCTTTCACAACTTGCCAAGACGAGGACTTCTTAATACTGGTTTCGTCAGTCCTTCTTAATGAGGTCCCGTCAACACTGGCCTCCTCCTTCGTTTCCTCCCGAAGTCGTAGCCGTCGTACCTCCTCCCGCAGGGAATCCATCTCTGCTCTCAGAGCTCCAACCAGACTCACCAAATCTTTTACTAATCCTTCCATTATTGCAATAATAATGTTATTAGAATCGGAGCTCCAGCTAACACAACCTCTCACTGTGACTGCACCTGGAGTCATGTTCTTATAAATACTGTTAGGTCTAGATGCTCTAGATATTTCATCCTTTGCTTCCATTCTGTCTAAATTTCGTGGTCTATATATAACTCCTACTATAATATTATTTGCTTTTCGTTTAATTCTATCCAAATAGTTTCTGTGTGTGGCTCAGTTTTGATTCCCTCTTTGAGACTACATTTCAAGTTGTCCCTAACATATATGGCTACTCCCCCTCCTCATCTAATATATCTCTGTGTGAAATAGTTTAAATCCATTTATTTGATATTCAGCTAATAGTTCTATATTTTCTACATATAGATAGATTTACATTATTATTTACATTTTCTACATGTAAATAGGGTTTTGAAATGGCCAAAAGATTGGCAGATGCAGTTTAATGCTGATATATATAAAGTTTTGAGGCTAGGTAATGATGATAGAGTTACAAGATACGAACTAGATGGTGATGAGATTGCGAAGTCGGATTGCAAAAGGGATCTGGGAGTTATGATTAGTAAGAATTTAGAACCAAAGGATCAATGCATGAATGTTCGTAATAAGGCAAATAGAACAGTTCAATTCAGCTACCTTGTGTGGGCCGATTGCAGCTGCCTCGTATGGGCCGATACCAGCTGCTTCGTTTGGTCCAATAGTAGCTGCCTCGTATGGGCAAATAGCAGCTGCCTCGTATGAGCCAATAGCAGCTGCCTCGTATGGGCCAATAGGAGTTGCCTCGTATGGACCAGACAGTACACGAAACAATCGATATAAATTGGTTATGTTTAGATTTAGGAAAGACTTGGGTAAATACTGGTTCAGTAACAGGGTTGTTGATTTGTGGAACCAATTGCCACGTAATGTGGTGGAGGTGGGGTCCCTTGATTGTCTCAAGCGTGGGTTGGACATGTATATGAGTGGGAAAGGGTGGTTATAAATTGGAGCTGCCTCGTATAGAACATAAGAACAGGGGGCAATGGGTAAGGCAGCGTCTAGGATCATCCTGGGCGTAAATTAGAATCCTCGTCTCGGCCCTCGTGGATTTGTTTATGAATTGGCTTAGTTTAGATTTAGGAAAGACCTGGGTTAATAGTGGTCCGGTAACAGGGTTGTTGTTTTGTGGAACCAATTTCCGCGTAACATAATAGAAATAGGATCTCTTGATGATTTCAAGCGTAGGTTGGAAATATATATGAATGGGATTGGGTGAATATAAACAGGAGCTGCCTCGTATGGGTTAATAGGCCTTCTGCAATTTCCTTGATTCTTATTTTTTAAAAGACGTCCGCAGGTTTTACAGAATTAAGCACTCCCCCGTCGACAAATACACGTGGTCGTTAAAACCACGTCAGGTGTATGAGAATATAAGGCCTTCTGACTCTGCATGGGACCATTCTCAACACACCTCAGCCAGAGGCAACACCTTGGGTCTGCCACAACCTAGCCGTACCACCGGTCGGACTGCTCATTACAGCCTCATATTATCACGACGCGATCAGAAATTTTATATATTCTCCAACCTCTCATCAGCTGTGCATTAGTCACTATTCCTTGTCATATCCCAGTCAACTCTATTTACTGTGACAATGGAAGATGAAGAACTGATTTATGATGATGTTGATTGTAGCGACGACGATGACGAGAGCTCTGAATGTAGCAGAGACGAGGACACGTCAATTGAAACAAAGCTGGTGGAAATTAAAGCTTATGTCAGTAAAATGGAAGAAGTTCTGAAGGCAATTCGTCAAAGTCAAACAAAGGTGAAAAAACAAGTGACTTTGGATAAACCTCCAGGCGCTGCAGGAGCAACATTACCATTCAATATGTCTACTAAAGAAAAGATAGAAGTGGATGGTCGTTCCATATATGTGGGTAATGTTGACTATGGGACGACAGCTGAAGAACTTGCTCAACACTTTCAGGGATGTGGTTTCGTGAACAAAGTTACTATACTTACAAATAAATATAATGGCCACCCAAAGGGCTTCGCATATATGGAGTTTGCAGAAAAAGACTCAGTTGAGGTGGCCATGGCACTGGATGACTCACTCTTCAGAGGCCGGCAACTTAAGGTAAGGCCTAAGCGCTCAAACCGGCCAGGTATTACCACCAGCAATCGACCTCCTCCACGTGTCATAAGGGCTTTTGACCGTGGGCCACGAAACTTTTATTCTGGATATCGACCAATGAGACCACCATACAGAAGCCGGAAGGTCTTCTACAGCCCTTATTAATGGACATACATGGAAGAAATGCAGACGGTTGGAGATTCTGCTTTTCTATTGACTCTTTATATGTGCATAAATCAAATGATATAAATTTTTATTAGAAAATAGAAAAGCTATGTAAATAATCAATAAAGATTTATTAAAAATGTTTTGTTTTACATACCATTAATAGCGTTTAAATGAATAGGTGTAAACTTTATACATTATCCATAAGTTGATCCAATATATACATTTTAAATCGCAACCATTTCTTCAGATTTAGCACTTGTTGTTTTAGATTCAGTTACTGTGAACATAATGTCCATGTAGCATGGGCTATAGTGAGCCAGTAATTGACTTCCGTTATTCACGATAACCTTCTTACTGTGATATCTGGGTCAAGAATTTTTTTTTAAATTAAA
Organism: Procambarus clarkii; assembly: GCF_040958095.1. Lineage (NCBI taxonomy): Eukaryota > Metazoa > Arthropoda > Malacostraca > Decapoda > Cambaridae > Procambarus > Procambarus clarkii. The sequence goes on from NC_091159.1 coordinate 19,937,153, forward strand.
AGAATCCGGTTAGTGAGGCCGTAACACCGATGAACACAATTATAGAACCAGTGAACACAACACGAGGATATCAAGGATAACAGCAATGTACTTATCTATCAGTGTCTACAGGGAAGTGAGGTCTAGCTCTATGCCCACTGGCCTTATTGTACCTGTATCATTACAACCAAGTTATTGTGACTTTCAAATTCTTTGCCAAATAGGGGCCTAAAGATCTGGATTTGAATCACTTTGCGTGACATTGAGCTAATAATTCCCTGTTTTCTGTTACTGAAGTAATATCAACTGTTTTTGTGCATGCATTAGCGTTTATATCGTTTAATTTATTTCTAAGTGTATGTGTAATGCACTTTAGAATATTGTTACTCTGAATATTGAAGCTAATCTTCACCTTTTTTCATTTTATTCAAACCTTTTTCCTATCGTGCATCATAACTCCCAGATCCCTTTTCGCAATCTTAACACCATCGCCCTAGTATCTTGTAACTATCATCATTACAGCCTCAAAACTTTACATTTATCAGCATTAAACTTCATCTGCGAATCTTTTGACCATTTCAAAAGTCAATTTAGATCTTCCTGAAATGATAGTGAGTCTTCTTCCGTGTTAATTTCCCTACCGATTTTTGTATCATGTGAAAATTTGCAGATATTGCTATTTGCAGATATTGCTACTCAAACCTGAATCTAAATCATTTATATGTTATAAACAACAGAGGTCCCAGGACAGAGCCTTGAGGCACTCCACTAACAACATTATCCCACTCTGACTTAACCCCATTTATACTGTTTCCTTTGGAATAGCCATGCCCTAATCCAACTTAATATAGCACCCCTAATACCATGAGCCTCTATTTTTTTTAATCAGTCTTTCATGTGGCACTGTATCAAAAGCTTTGCTAAAGGTTCACAGCATCACAATCCTTACCACTATCAGCTATGCTGGAATAAAAAGATAGCAAATTTGTTAAACATGAATGCCCGTTTGTAAAATCATGTTGCAACTCATTTAATAAGGGTGTGTGAACAAATCACACCCTTGTGGATTTGTTCATTTGATGCATCACGTTAGTGTGATCTCTGTGTGTGATGATGTAAGGGCGAAGGGGGAGAACGGCCTATTGACATAGCTCGGGTGCAGGGGGGTGGGGGGGGGGTTGTGTAAAATCCTGGTTTGTTCCTCGTAGAGGCTACGGGATCCAGTAAGTTCAGTAGAACTTCGGTTTCAACCCTTTTAACCCTGTCGTTGCTCAGTCGATTAAGGCAGTGTTTGGGATGCTCCCGGACGCAGGTTCGAATCCTCGTCACGGCCCTTGTGGATTTGTTCATTTGATGCATCACGTTAGTGTGATCTCTGTGTGTGAGGGTTGTTGATTTGTGGAACCAATTACCACGTAGCGTGGTGGGGGTCCCTCGATTGTTTCAAGCGCGGGTTGGACAAGTATATGAGTGGGATTGGGTGGTTATAGATAGGAGCTGCCTCGTATGGGCCAATAGGCCTTCTGCAGTTACCTTTGTTCTTATGTTCTTATAAAGATTGAAATGGGAGTTGACCACAACCACCCTCTGACACTCGCTTTACAATCTCAATTCATCATGGAATGTTACATAAGGCTAACCGAAACTATTTGGCTTCAACCTCGAACAGACATACAACCTCTGCATCTATATTCTGTCTTATAGATGCAGATGACTTTTAAAATGTAAATAATGGTAAGATTGTCAAAATGTAAGATTAATGGTTAAACTAGAATTAAGATTATCGATTAAAGCAATTTTCACACAATAAAATTAAGCTAATTGTCCAATAATTTAACGCAGGTGATCCGTTTATCTTTTAAAAGATTGGGACAATACTTGCAGTTCTCTATGATTAATTATTCTTAATTACAGTGTAAGCAAAACCACCCCTTCCAATATTAGGGTTAGCTGATTCATTTAATATAGCTTTAATCTTATTCATTTTCTGCTTCTCCTAATTTCCTCAAGATATATATCTCATAGCTAGTGATAATATATTAGTCCATTTTGTTGCCATCTTGTAAGCTTTAAGCTTACATGGTTCCCGGGGGTTGAGGGGGGGAGACCGACCTGTACGCTCTTAGAGGCTTGCTCAAGTGGGTGGAGGGAGGAAATTATCAGTGGAAAGCGCCAAGCCATTACGACTATATAGCACTCTGAAGGGATCAGGATAAGGATTTGGGAGGGTCGGAGAACAGAAATAGTTCCCAACGACTTGAACGGTCTGGGATTGAACGCTGACCTGCATGAAGCGAGACCGTTGCTCTACTGTCCAGTCCAAGTGATTGGGGTCAAGTAGGTGGAGTTCTACAAGATATCATTCTGATTAACCAGGCCATTTTCAACTATCTCTGTTTCCTCCTATGAATACCGGTTGTGCGGTCTCAGGCAGTGTTAATACCAAGGTGAGCACTCGGTACCTTAGATATGTTTAAATACTAGAAATAATAAGATGTTGTTGTTGTGGATTCTATGTTTTAGCCGTTTCGGGATTCAAAGAATTATTGCCATGGCTTCATTTTGTTATATTACGAGCTTTTTCATATTACATGAAGAACACATGCACGGTACACATAAAGAACACATGTGAGGTACGCATGATGTACACATGAAGAATACATGCACAGTACACATAAAGAACACATGCGCTGTACGCATGCTGAACACAAGCGTGGTACAAATGATGAACACATGTGAGGAACACATGAAAAACACTTGTGTGGTACACATGAAGAACACTTGTGCGGTTCACATGAAGTACACAAGAAGAACAAATGTGCGGCACACATGAAGAACACTTGTGTGGTACATATGAAGAACAAAGAAGAACGAAGCGAATTTTGGTTGTGGGACATTCCCAGGTGAGGTATTTAGACAGAACTTTTTGTGTCAGAGATAGGGGGAACAGATAAAGGGTTTGCTACCCTTAATCTGGAACTGGAATTGGTGATATTGTGGGAAACATGAATGATATTATGACGGGAAATGGGAACAAACCCATTATTTGTATTAATGCAGGGGGTAATGATGTTGGACGAGTTAGGAGTGAGGAACTAATACAGAGATTCAGGACAGCCATTGAATTAGTTAGGAGCAAGGGAGGAATCCCGATCATATGTGGCATTCTTCCAAGAAAGGGATTGGGTAATGAATGGATGTCGAGGGCACTTGGTGTCAATTGCCGGCTGGAAAGATAATGCAAATCAAATGCAATATCTTTCATAGACAACTGGGAACACTTCTATGGAAGAAATGAAATGTATGCTCGTGATGGGGTGCATCTATCGAGAGCTGGGGTTGTTGCTGTTGCGAACTCGTTGGAACCAGTGGTTAGAGGTGTTTGTTTGGGTTTAAACTGTTAGTAGATAGTGGTATGGGAATTGATTTGGAGGAAGGAGGTAATAAAAGTATGTGTTCGTGGGAGAAAAGAATTGGCAAAATGATCAGGGAAAGAAAAGGGCCTCAAAATAACAATTCACTTAGGGTATATTACACTAACAGTAGAAGTCTAAGAAATAAACGTAACGAATTAAATGCTCTTGTCTGCACAGAAAAAATAGATATTATTGCACTTACCGAAACGTGGATGAATGTAGAAAATAGAGAACTATAACTGAATATCAAATATATGGATTTAAACTATTTCACACAGATAGATATATTAGACGAGGAGGGGGAGTAGCCATATATGTTAGGGACAATTTGAAATGTAGTCTCAAAGAGGGAATCAAAACTGAGCCACACACAGAAACTATTTGGATAGAATTAAACGAAAAAGCAAATAATATTATAATAGGAGTTATATGTAGGCCACCAAATTTAGACAGAATGGAAGCAAAGCATCTATGGGATGAAATATCTAGAGCATCTAGATCTAGTTTAACAGTATTTATGTCATGGGTGACTTTAACTTTAGTGGAATAAACTGTTTGAACAAAACAGGGAATAGTGAAGCAGAAGATTTTCTAGAATTAATTGACGATTGCTTTCTTACGCAACACATTAAGGAACCAATGCGGGAAAATAATATTTTAGATTTAGTGTTAACTAACAGGGAAACAAATTAATGACATCGAAATAGGGAGTGAGCTAGGGAACAGTGATCACAAAGAAATCAGATTTAGCATAGAATGGAATAGACCTGTAGGAGAAAATTCTGTTAAAGTGCCAGATTTTCGAAAAGCTGATTTTAATAGCCTAAGAAAGTTTTTGGGTCAAATAAATTGGAAAGTCTTGGGTATGGGGTGTGGGCCGGTCTTGGAGCGAGACATGAATCACAGCGATAGGTGACGTAAAAGGGGATTTCGATGTGGATTTAATATATAACTTATTTAAGAATATTCTAAACAAAGCACAGGAATGTAGTATACCATACAAATTGAATAGATCGAATACTGATGACCCAAAGTGGATAACAAAGAATTGAAAGAACCTTATAGGTAAAAAGAGAGCTTGGTACAAAAGGATTAAGAATGGGGAAGTCAGTTTAGAACAGGAATTCATACAACTGGTTAGATATGTTAAAAAAGAGATTAGGAAAGCAAAAAGAAACTATGAAGTTCGCATAGCAGAGCAAGCAAAGTCAAATCCTAAAGGGTTTTTTCAGTTACATCGAACTAAGACAAGGGAAAGGATAGGTCCATTAAAAACTGAGACAGGTCAAATAACGGATAATGACAAGGAGATGAGTAGTATTTTTAACAAATATTTTATATCTGTATTTACTAAAGAGGAACTTAACAATATGCCTTCAGCCGAACAAGTCTATGTGGGTAGGGATGAGGACAGGTTGACTAGTTTAACAGTTACCAGGGAGGATGTAATTAAACAATTAGTAAAACTAAAACCAAACAAATCCCCAGTGCCGGATGAAGTGTTTGCCAGGGTGCTTAAAGAATGCAAAGAGAAGCTTTCCGAGCCACTGTCTACCATATTTAATAAATCAATAGAGTTAGGCAGAGTGCCAGAGTCATGGAAGGTAGCTAATGTGTTACCAATTTTTAAGAAAGGAAATAGATCACTTGCGTCAAACTATCGGCCAATTAGCCTAACGTCTATTGTGGGAAAGTTACTTGAATCAATAATTGCAAATTTCGATTCGTCGCCATCTTGAAAAACATAAATTAATAAATGAGTCGCAACATGGTTTTACAAATGGCCGTTCATGTTTAACAAATTTGCTAACTTTTTATTCCAGCATAGTTGAGGCAGTTGATAGTGGTAAGGATTGTGATGTTGTGTACCTTGACTTTAGCAAAGCTTTTGATACAGTGCCACATGAAAGACTAATTAAAAAAATAGAAGCTCATGGTATTGGGGGTGCCATATTAAGTTGGATTAGGGCATGGCTATTACAAAGGAAACAGAGAGTTAGTATAAATGGGGTTAAGTCAGAGTGGGATAATGTTGTTAGTCAGGGTTCTGTCCTGGGACCTATAATATATATAATGTTTATAATATATATAAATGATTTAGATTCAGGTTTGAGTAGCAACATCTGCAAATTTGCAGATGATAAAAAAATCGGTAGGGAAATCAACACGAAAGAAGACTCGCTATCACTTCAAGTTGATCTAAATTTAAAAAGGTCAAAAGACTGGCAGATGCAGTTTAATGCTAATAAATGTAAAGTTTTGAGGCTAGGTAATGATGATTGGAGTTACAAGATACGAGCTATATGGTGTTGAGATTGCGAAGTCGGAGTGGGAAAGGGATCTGGGAGTTATGATTAGTAAGAATTTAAAACAAAAGGATCAATGCATGAATGCTCGTAATAAGGCGAATAGGACACTGGGATTTATTAATCGAAGCGTTAGTAACAAGACACCTGGTGTGGTTCTTCAGCTATATCTTGCTCTGGTTAGGCCCCATTTAGATTATGCAGTTCAGTTTTGGTCGCCGTACTATAGAATGGATATAAATTCACTTGAACGTGTGCAGCGTAGGATGACTAAGTTAATTCCACAAATCAGAAGTCTTTCATATGAAGAAAGATTAATAAAGCTTAAATTGCATTCACTGGAAAGAGTTAGGGGTGACATGATAGAAGTTTACAAGTGGATGAATGGACGTAACAAAGGGGATATTAATAGGGTATTAAAAGTATCAACTCAAGACAGAACACGAAACAATGAGTATAAATTGGATAAGTATAGATTTAGGAAAGAGTTGGGTAAATACTGGTTCGGTAACAGGGTTGTTGATTTGTGGAACCAATTACCGCGTAACGTGGTGGAGGTGGGGTCTGTGGATTGTTTCAAGCGCGGGTTGGAGGAGTATATGAGTGGGATTGGGTGGTTATAGATAGGAGCTGCCTCGTATGGGCCAACAGGCCTTCTGCAGTTACCTTTGTTCTTATGTTCTTAACAAATGTGCGATACACATGAAGAACACTTGTACTCACCAATTTGTGCTTGCGGGGTTGTGCTCTGGCTCTTTGGTCCCGCCTATCAACATTCAATCAACTGATGTACAGATTCCCGAGCCTACTGGGCTCCATGGTATCTATATTTGAAACTGTGTATGGAATCAGCCTCCACCACATCACTGCTTAATGCATTCCACTTGTTAACTAATCTGACACTGAAAAAAATATTTATAAAGACCCAGTGACTCATTTGGGTACTCAGTTTCCACCTGTGTCACCTTGTTCGCGTACCACCCGTGTTAAACAGTTTATCCTTATCTACCCCGTCAATTCCCCTGAGAATTTTATTGGTAGTGATCATGTCTCCCCCTTACTCTTCTGTCTTCCAGTGTCGTGAGGTGCATTTCAAGCAGGCTTTCCTCGTAATTCATGCCTCTTAGTTCTGGGACTAGCCAAGTGGCATACCTCTGAACTTTTTCAAGCTTCGTCTTGTGCTTAACAAGGTATGGGGGCTCCATGCTGGGGCCGCATACTCCAGGATTGGTCTTACATATGTGGTACACAAGGTTCAGAATGATTCCTTACACAGGTTCCTGAAGGCTGTTATGATGTGAGCCAGCCTCGCATAGGCTGCAGATGCAATTCTTTATGTGGGCTTCAGGAGACAGGTTTGGTGTGATATCAACTTCTTGATCTTTCTCTCTGTCTGTTTCATGTAGTACTTCATCTCCTTTTCTGTATCCTGTATCTGGCCTCCTGTTTCCACAGCCTAATTTCATTACTTTGCATTTACTCGGGTTGAACTTTAGCAACCATTTGTTGGATCATTCATTCAGTCTGTCTAGGTCATCTTGAAGCCTCCTATTATCATCCTCTATTTTAATCCTCCTCATAATTTTCGCATCATCAGAAAACAGTGAGAGGAACGATTCCATAACCTCTGGGAGATCATTCACATATATCAGAAACATTATAATGGTCCAATGACTGAACATTGCGGGACTCCACTGCTATCTACCTCGTGGAATGAAAGTACACATTACCTCCAATGGAGTACCTACCCTTTCCCTTGTGCGATACACATGAAGAACACTTGTGCGTTACACATGACGAACACTTGCATGGTATACATAAAGAATACATGCGCGGTACGCACGACGAACACAAGCGTGGTACACATGAAGAATACATGCACAGTACACATGAAGAACACTTGTGTGGTACACATGAAGAATACATGCAGAGTACACATGAAGAATACATGCAGAGTACACATGAAGAACACTTGTGTGGTACACATGAAGAATACATGCAGAGTACACATGAAGAATACATGCAGAGTACACATGAAGAATACATGCAGAGTACACATGAAGAATACATGCAGAGTACACATGAAGAACACTTGTGTGGTACACATGAAGAATACATGCAGAGTACACATGAAGAACATTTGTGCGGTACACATGAAGAACACTTTTGCGGTACACATGAAGAACACTTGTGCAGAACACATGAAGAACACATGTGCAGTACACATGAAGAACACACGTGCAGTACACATGAAGAATACATGTGCGGTACACATGAAGAACACATGTGTAGTACACATGAAGAACACATGTGTAGTACACATGAAGAACACATGTGCGATATTCATGAAGAACACATGTGCGATATTCATGAAGAACACATGTGCAGTGCACATGTGCAGTACACATGAAGAACACATGTGCAGTGCACATGAAGAACACATGTGCGGTACAAATAAAGAACACATGTGCGGTACATATAAAGAACACTTGTGTAGTACATATAAAGAATACATGTGCGATACACATGAAGAACACATGTGCGGTACACATGAAGAAAACATGCGTAAAATTGGCGCAGCACACTCTTCAACGGAGCTAACATATGATGTGCACAAAATTTTAACTACAACCATGGAATCCCCCATGATTATTCCTCCATAGCCATCCCCCATGACCATCCTCCATAACCATTCCCCATGACCATCCCCTATGATTATCCCCCATGACCATTCCCCATGATTATCCCCCATGAACATCCCCCATTACCATGCCCCATGACCATCCCTCAAGGCTATCTCCCATCATCATCCCTCAAGACTATCCACCATGACCATGTTGGAAATTTCCAACACTTAATTACTAGCACTACTAACTTGCAGAGTAGTGAAATTAACATTATTTAGTTGATGCGCAATTCTGCCAGAAGCGTCCTAGTATTCATGGCGGTGTTGCGTCAGCCAGGTGGGCACAGGGAATATTTTCCCTGTGCCCAGGGAAATTAACATTATTACAGGGAATATTTTCCACTTATTAATGGATCGAGTAGAATCCAGCCTCATTTACCTTGCTTTATTAAGGATAATCATTTATTAGTAAGTTTACCTTTAGTTAATATACGTTCGTTTACGGGAAACAATTTATTCAGCTTCGATAAACTATCCCAGTGAATGAAATGGTAAGCCAACATTTCCACTCAAAATCTGTCTAGTTCATTTAACGTATTCTAAATTAATTGACATACAATATGAGAAAATATGTTATCGCATAATACATTTATTTATGACGTAAATATTCGTCAAAGCCATTTCCTTCCATATTCAATATTATTTGAATATTATAGTTTATACTCGGGATCCCAAGTCTGGGAGCTATTGCGCATGCGCAACCCGAGAGAAAGGAGACGAGAGGCTCGCCATATTTGCTAGCTACCAGCTAGGTGTTCCGAAGCGGCCTGACAATTATCTTGCGATTCTGCAAACATCCGGACTTCCCAGGACTTCAGATCGAGGGTGCACCTTATCCAAATCACGGGCACCAAGTTCGGCAGGCATTTTACTTCAATTTTTTATTGTTGAGCTCGATAATATGTATAAATGTAGGTGCCATGTCGTTAAGCTGCAGGCGATATAAAAACACAAACGTGAGTGCAGCTTCTACCCCTTCAATTATTTTAGATCTTGCATTTAAATGCGCGAATACTAGTTTGTAGTGGAAATTATAGAAGTTACTTATTTCAGCGTGGTGTATTCCAACTGAGGAACACGCGTGACTGTTTTCAGGATCATGTGTTCGAAGGATTACTATCTCAGGGCAGATTTCAACGTGGTGTAGAGGCTGGACGCGATCTACGTTCCTCTTTAACAGCTGAGACAATTCCAGTCTTATATTGTAGTAGTAGTCTTCATTATTTGAGTCAATTAAATTTCATTCATTTGTATAATAATTATATATGTGATTTATTAATCAATATGCATTAATATTTCAATATTTCATTAACTGATGCAAATTAATATTTTAATATTTTTAAAGGGGGTGTATTAGCTTCTTATCAATATTGAATTACTTTAATTTATATTTACTAATTAACCCCCCAAAAAGTGTGGAGGGATTTAGCTCTATAATTTACTTATTATTCTACAGTCCATTTATAGCTTTAATATTTTCACAAGTAATTATTTAAGAGATCTATAGGCACTGGTTCTCCAATTTATTTCCTATTGATTTCTTTATTTATTTCCCTTTTTATAAAGGGTGTTCCTCTGAATAATTAATGAGATTTATTATTATTATTATTATTAATATTCTGGAGCCAGATTTTCCAACAGACCATGCCCCCCATGACCATTCCCCATATGCAGGCGAAGTCACAATAACGTGGCTAAAGTATGTTGACCAAACCACACACTAGAAGGTGAAGGGACGACGACGTTTCGGTCCGTCCTGGACCATTCTCAAGTCGATTGTGATGAGGAAGATTGATGAAGATTAAACCACCCAAAAGGTGGCACGGGCATGAATAGCCCATAAGTGGCCCTTTTGAGCCATTATCAGTATCAATAGATGATACTGGAGATCTGTGGAGGTGCGACTGCACCCTGCGTGACGGGAGATGTCTCCCGTGGTGATGAGGAAGTAGAGACAGGCAATAAATAGGCAAGAGAGAGTTGAGGAGCAAAGTAAGGTGTAGTAGAGGGGATAGTAGTAATAATAAGAACTGCAGAGGGCCTATTGGCCCATACGAGGCAGCTCCTATTATAACCACCGAAAAGAAGGAGATAGTACCAGGAATAAGAAGAGGATAGCAAGGGAGCGTAGGAAAAGACAATGAACAGAAAAGGGGAGAAGAGAGAAAGAAAAGGAAAGAGAAAGAAAGATAAATGGAAGGGGTAAGCTTATGTTAGGTCACGTTTGTTAGAAAGATTAGAGCATTTGAGTATATACTGTGAAAGGGAAGAGTCCACAGCAACAAAGCCAGGACTCAAGTTCATGTTGGGTACATGGTGTATTAGAGCCGATTCAACAAGACTGCGTCTGTGTAGAATAGAGGCAGGAAAGATTATTTTAGAGGAAGACCAATCAATGGGATGATTAGAATCCCTCACATACCAGAAGAGAGCATTGTTAGTGTCTGCAGACTTAACACTTCTCTTGTGTTCTTTAAGTCTGTCATTCAGTGTATGGCCAGTTTCGCCGAAATATTGTTATAAAGGTTATAATAGGAGCTGCCTCGTATGGGCCAATAGGCCCTCTGCAGTTCTTATTATTACTACTATCCCCTCTACTACACCTTACTTTGCTCCTCAATTCTCTCTTGTCTATTTATTGCCTGTCTCTATTTCCTCATCACAATCGACTTGAGAATGGTCCAGGATGGACCGAAACGTCGTCGTCCCTTCACCTTCTAGTGTGTGGTCTGGTCAACATTCCCCATGAACATCCCCCATGACCATGCCCCATGACCTTCCCAATGACCATCCCCCCATGATCATTTTCCATGTCCATTCTCCATGACCATTTCCCATGACCCTCTCTCATGACCATCTCCCATGACCATTGCCCCTGCCATAGCTATTCCGGCCATGAAGAGACAAATGGACGTCCTTTGAGTCAACCAAATCTCTGTTTCCTTCCTGTGAGAGAACCTGCAATACCTACACTGCTACAACATATCTCTAGTAGTCAACCCAATCTAAATTTTCACACCTAATTTACATCGCTCTGTTTTCTCACTTTTGATGAAGCTATGCATCATCTCAACCACCTTGGTTGTGGTGAATGTAGAACCGAGTTCGATGAACATTTTTATCTCCATAAAGGCGGGAGCTTTAATCACGACAACATCCACAAATCCTACCTGTTCGACTCCTTCCGGAAGAGCGACATTGGTAATTACGTTCATTAGGATGTTGAAGTGGGTCGGATTTTAATTTAGCTCCTCTTTGAGGTGTTCCAAGATTTACGTTAAATGTAAACGAAATAGACCCTCTACAGTAAGTCTTGTCTTTCCATCCTGTGAGATTGTTCTCAATTCACTGTGTACACGTAAGCTCATCTGGGAACGTAATTACTTGTCCTTCATTAAGGGAACATTAGATGTCATTAAACACAGAGGGTGTGGCTTTATTATTACCCAGATGCAGCTGGCTATGATACAGCTGGCTATGATACAGCTAGCTGTGGTACAGCTGGCTATGATACAGCTGGCTATGATACAGCTGGCTATGATACAGCTAGCTATGGTACAGCTGGCTATGATACAACTGGCCACGATACAACTGACCATGATACAGCTGGCTACGATATAACTAACTTGGAGTTTTCAGTTGCATATTGTCCTGGGGACCATTCAGGCTTGTTCGCATTTGTGTTCCTCACGCGTGCCCCAAAGAATGAGGTGATTTGGTAAAATGCTATGCCCAAGATTACTATCCGAGTGCCGGCGGTGGGGTGGTTCAAATAGCCTTGGCTATCACCTCATTATGTCCGGTCGTGATGGTCAAGTGGATTAAGGCGTCTTGTACATACCAGTTGCGTTGCTTCTGGGAGTATGGGTTCGAGTCACTTCTGGGGTGTGAGTTTTCAGTTGCATATTGTCCTGGGGACCATTCAGGCTTGTTCGCATATATATGTATATATATATATATATATGTATATATATATATATATATATGTCGTACCTAGTAGCCAGAATGCACTTCTCGGCCTACTATGCAAGGCCCGATTTGCCTAATAAGCCAAGTTTTCCTGAAATAATATATTTTCTCTAATTTTTTCTCATGAAATGATAAAGCTACCCATTTCATTATGTATTAGGTCAATTTTTTTTTATTTGAGTTAAAATTAACGTAGATATATGACCGAACCTAACCAACCCTACCTAACCTAACCTAACCTATCTTTATAGGTTAGGTTAGGTTAGGTAGCCGAAAAAGTTAGGTTAGGTTAGGTTAGGTAGGTTAGGTAGTCGAAAAACAATTAATTCATGAAAACTTGGCTTATTAGGCAAATCGGGCCTTGCATAGTAGGCTGAGAAGTGCGTTCTGGCTACTAGGTACGACATATATATATATATATATATATATATATATATATATATATATATATATATATATATATATATATATATATATATATATATATATATGGGAAAACTCAAAACCACCATAAATACTAAACAAAATTTATTGAAACAAAACTATCAACAATGGAAATAAAAGAAACACTCCCTAACTGAAATATATTCCTACTGAGGCAAAATGATTATCAACTGTACCAAACTCTGCATTATTTTACCATAATATTTCTAAGTCCACCTGATGTTCTGGCTGCCTGAGGGGGTTGAGATGGTGACCCCAGGCTGCTTCACACTACACTATCTAGCCTGCCTGTGCTCCTGACTGAGGCTACCTAATATTACTCCGCCTGGTTATTATTACCAAACAGGGTTAATTGTTACAAACTAATCTCATTTACTGGTCGCCCAGATGGTTGAGTTCCTATTGAAACTGATGTTAGCTCTATTGGCATTTTAAAAAAAGGTTATTTCCAATTACAATATTGAGTAGTGAGCTGAATTTATAAGTTATGATTTAATAATACGAGAGGTTGCGGTACGTCAGGCGCCTAACCTTGACCCCTGGTAGGTCAGATACGCTGCCCGGCGAACTATCACCCTCTCACTGACGTCATTTTCTCTGTGACCATATACAAACCCTGATCTTTACTCTACATACATGTTAACCTAACATACATACTTAACCCAGGTTGGTTATTACTGTATTTATTGAAATATTCATTACTTGTTGAATTAATACCAGAGAGACAGCCATTTTGTTTTTCTAAATCTGCTAATCCTTTAATCCCTGGGGAGATGACGTTCCTAGCCTATCAGGTAAAAATTCTCTCCTCACTGCAACTTTGTAAACCACGTGGTACAATTTAACTCCTATGTTCTGAGATCTATAATTTCTTAAATCAAGCTTTAGCTTGTCACATACAAGCTTGTATGTGACAAGCATATATTTAGCTTGTTTAGATACAACTGGCTATGATACAGCTCGCTATGCTCCGTTTACTATAAATTACTCAACTTCTTCTCCAATCCTATGATACATCCTAGCGATAATATGTTTCTGCAGATCAGGATTATCTCCATACTGAAGCCAAATATCCTGGTAATTACAGGCTTGTTAGTCTTGTGTCATGCATGGGCATGATCCAAGATGAAACTTGAAATGATCGTTCAAGCATCTTGCATATGCATGACTAACAGTCATGAAACTACCAGGATCTTTGATGGAAGTTTGGTGATAAATATTTAATGTTTTGAAGTTATGTGCAACAATACACTGAAGGTATTATTTACAGAAGACGTGTAGTGGTGGATTCTCCAAAACACTACATAGAGCACTGAGAATAACATGGGTGACTCCATCTTTCTCGGGTGAAGTGCTTTTGCCTTTTTTTCGTAGTTCCTCTTACCTTCTATATATAATTGCTTCTCCATACTCGTTGTCACCAAACTGACCTCTTCATACCACAGGAGATGTTCCGTACTTATCTCTGAAGGGAGAAGGAAGGAGGATGCTGCATCATGACCCGTGAATATACCCTGGTTAATATCCTCAGTAATCAATTGGTTGACACCCTCAGTAATCAAATTGGTTGATACCCTCAGTAATCAAATTGTTTGATACCTGTGGGAAAATCCTAGCAGGCTTTATTGTGTTTATTATTTGTGTATATTATTTTTTCTAATTTTTATTACTTCAATATTGAATTATGATTTTAATTCTAAGCGGGCTGAATATTTGAATCAGCCTGCCAGAACTTATCTGCACATAGGTTGGAGGGATATTTATAACTTATACCACAATGAGTGGATGTAAATTAAGTTGTAAATAAATATAGATAATACTATACCTCTATACATATAAATAAATATTTATTTATAGAGGTAAATATACCTCTAGCTAAATATAAATTATACCACATACGGTGGCTTAAACTACTATTATGATTAATTCTAGTTATCTACTGTGTTAAATAAAATAAACTGAGGCCTTAGCTGTATGGTTGTTATTGGCTGATTAGGCAGTGTGTTTCTTCCAACATCTGTTTATGGTGTAGCCACATGTGGTCAGGGGCCTCGTAATGGTGTCTGTATAGTAGCTAGGGTAGCAAGAAACATCACAATTTATGTTGGCCAGCACACTGATGTCTCCAAGTCACAAACTTACCTGTAAAAAGTTAGGGTTTAATAATGGCTCCATTAACATATAAAGTACAGGTGTGACATGAAATAATTATGTGTTGCTGAGTAAACTATACTCACTTTGTTTGGGTTTTAAACCCTCTCATAACCGGCAAGTTTAAATCTAAATTTATAAGGCCTCGTAAAATTTGAAATACTAGTCGGATACTAAAGTGCTTTCATGGTTGATGTAGAGGTCGCTGTGGCTGGATCACTGTTGGACGGTCTCTTTTTCAGACCTTTGTAGTGCTGCGTATGCGTATTTAGAGGAGACATTCTGTCTCCTCAGTTGTCCTCAAGCTAGAGGAGGAGCAGGCAGGATGTATCCATCCTCCTGTTTGACATAGGCCTAGGCCTAAGGTCTAGTCTTCAGTGCGCCAAGTAGATCAGCTACAGAGGCACTAAGTGTGCACCGCCCCTCCTACCAACTGTGGTAGGCCCTAGACGTGTGGATTGGCCAGAAATTAAGGCAGCAATTGTTAATGTGGCGATATCGAGGCCTGCTGAGGGGAAGTTGTGAGGTAGGAGTTCTGACGTAGGTTGGGCCGCCTCGCGGTACCTGAAGCCTGGGGCCCCACGCGCGTGAAAAATAGCCTTTGTGCCCTCCCTACCCAAGGTCGTGGTCTGTGTGCGCGACTAGTGTGTTTACACAAGAGACTGCCAGGGCACACCATAGAGTACCCCTACGCTACGTGTGAGTGTAAACCTTGTGCCTTGTAGGTGTCTATATGTACATGTGTGCGTACGTAGGGCAGAGTGCAGTGTTGAAGACATACCACCCAACAACACATGAAGTGAGCCGCAGCAAATAGATGGTTGCTGACACGAGAAGTAAGACTTCTAAGAGACAACAACAACAAGTGACCATGGCTGGTGTACCCGGGAACCATAACAACCCCCATCCCCGCCAGGGGCCCCTGGGTGATGGTCCACACCCGGGGCCCTCCGGTCGGGATCCCAGCCCTGGGCCCTCCAACAGTACTGATACAGGAGACTCTACAATAGACGATGAAGGTTTCCAACTAGTCCAAGGTAGAAGTGGCAGGAAACGGGATAAGTCACGGCGACAGGATGAGCAGCAACAGCAACCTCAGCAACAACAACAACAACAACAACAACAACAACAACAACGACGACGACACGACGAAGACAGTGAGTGGCACACCCTAATCTTTCCTGCAGGGGTAATGACAGCAGCAGAGAAGTTTAGATGGATTATTGAGGCCGCCCGCGCCCACAGAGGAAAGCATTGTATAGAGAGCAGGTGTGTAGGTGGCAATGTTAGTGCACGGGTGCAGGGTTACAGTGCCCTGAAGTACTTCACAGAGACCAGTCTCGAGTATCAAGGTAAGAATGTCAAATTATTAGAAGCAAACCCACAGACAAGACAAACTAAAATTATAATTAAGAACTATAGCATTCATGTTGACGTGGAATATCTCAGGGACTATAAAGAGATTGTTTGGGTCGAGCGCAACACTGGACCAGGGGGACTGTTAAAAAATCAAGCAATTGCTATGTGGAAGGGAGAGCTGCCCCAAGTCATTAAAATGCCAGGCATGAGGGCGTGCAAAGTGGAGAGGTATATTGGCAGCCCGTCCTTGTGTGGCAACTGTCAACGGTGGGATCACAGAACGTGGCAATGTGATCGCCCAATTAGGTGTGGGTGTTGCAGTGGCTCTCACGACACCAAGCAGTGTCTGGACAAGCTTAAACAGGGTGGGGGTAGCGGGGTAATACCTAAATGTGTCAACTGCAAGCAGGCCCACCATGCCTGGAACAGATATTGCAGCAGGAGGCCTGACTGGCAGGGCTTGAGAAGGACGCCGACGCAGACGCAGACAGCAGGTGGACCAGTAAACAGGGGCGGGAATGGCTCTGTGAACAGTACCACAGCAAGCCAGGGTCCAGCCTCCAGTAGGCAGACACCAGCCTGGGGTAGTGGTGGAGTGACCCACCACCACCCCGCACAGGCCCAACCAGACCCCATTTCTCTCACAAACCAACTTACCTCAACCCCACTCACTAACCCCAACCTCATCTCCGTCACTAACCCCAACTCTACCCCACCCAACAACACCATTCCTGCCTCATCACCCATACCCCCTAACGCCTCCCAGTCAACCAGCCCTTCCGCCTCTCAGGCGACCCTCCCTTCCCCCCACCCTACCACTCCCCCTCCCCACTCACCAGTCAACACCTCACTGGGTCCAGATAAAACAATGCCGCCCGATATGGAAGCAATGATTACCCACATGATAAAAAATCACCCACTCATGCAAGAACTAATAAGCAAGCAAAATAAACTTGAGAATACCCTATGTACAATTCAGAAGACCCAGGAGGACATACTTCACATTCTGCAGGGCCTGAAGTTGCCTCAGGCGAGTACAGCAGGTTGCAACTTGGTGCATGGGGATGCAACACGAGCCACGGCACAAAACAGCAAACTCAGTGCTACCCAAGTGAACTCAGTGCGACCCAGTGAACACACCACCACCAGTGAACACAACACCACCAGTGAACACAACACCACCAACAGCACCACCAGTGAACACAACACCACCAACAGCACCACCAGTGAACACAACACCACCAGTGAACACAACAGCACTGGCACCCATACAAACAGTACCACCAGCACATGACGGTGGTGCAACACCACATACAACACCACCAGTGAACACACTCACCAGCAACAACACCGCACACAGTACATCTGATGACCAACACCTCCACGATGGATAACCACGCTGAAGAAAGTCTCACTATCCTACAATGGAACTGCAATGGCGTTCGCAATAGAATTAATGACATCATACAATACGCTCGTGAACACCAAACTGACGTCATAGTGCTACAGGAGACAATGGTAGGTGATGACTTCAACCCAAGGTTCAGCGGTTATCGCAAGTTCTCCCTGCCACATGGGGAAAGAAAACGGGGTCTCATCACTTTTGTAAATAACAACATTCCTGCACAGACTATTGATGACCTGCACATGGGGGATGAGTTTGAATCACTGGGAGTAACCCTTTACTTAAACAATAATGCTCTACATATAATCAACCTATATGTGCCACAGAGTAAACTTGACCTTGACACACTGCCTGAATTTGTTATTGAAGAACCTACCCTGCTGGTTGGTGACCTTAATGCCAGACACCCACACTTTGGTGCCAACTGTCATCAGCCCAATGTCAATGGACGGAAACTGTCACTCTTTGTCAGGGGAAGTGAAAACCTTAGGGTCCTGGGTGATGAACAGCCAACTCACCTCAGAGGAGGAAGATTAGATTATGCTCTCCTGCTGAATGCACAGGACACGGATGCCAGTACACACATTGTGCACAGTTTATGTAGTGACCATTGGGCACTGATTACCACCGTCGACATGAGCAAGAGAAGGAAAGAGACAAATAAAAGAAAAAGGTTATCACTCGGACCAGATATGAGGCCGCACTTCATAAACAGGATGAGTGACTGGTTCACGGAATACCAAATCCCAGAAGACATTGACACATTTGTTGATGACCTTAACCACCAAATTGAGAGCTGTCTAAGAGTTCCGCGCCGTACGCCTGGGCGAAGTAACCCTCAGAGGAAGAAAATAAAATGGTATGAGAATGATTACATAAAGATGCTTAACGCAAATGTGCGAGACATGAGTAGAGAGTACCGGAGACATCCCACTGAAAGTAACCAAGAGTTGTTTAAAACAGTGTGTCAAGTAGCCAGGGAAGAGAAGATTAAAGAGCGGGAAAGACAATGGCTTGAGTTCACTAGCTCTATTGGACGGGAAACATCTGCAAGACAAGTGTGGGCAAAAATTCAGATAGCTAAGGGGGGCAGAGCCCGGCCTGCGGCTCACAAAGACCCCCAGGGTAAGGCTGAGGAACTAATTCACAAGTGGAGTGATGCAGCATCCTCCTCCTCCCTCCCTGCAGAAATCAGCAGGGAACAGCTCCTGCGACATGATGACAGAAGAATTAGGATAACAAGAGCACTGTCTAGTGATGACGAGTATGGGGAACCAATCACAGCCCAAGAAGTAAGGGGCGCTATGAAAAAGGGTAAAAGTACAGCACCTGGTGAAGATGGCGTCACCTACGACATACTCAATGCACTGTGTGAAGTGTCTGGGAATCCACTACTCCACCTGTTTAACAAGTCATTCCTAAGTGGAGTGTTGCCCACACAATGGAAACACGCAATAATTATTCCCATACCGAAGCCTAATGACCCTGGTAATTACAGACCTATCAGCCTCGTGTCATGCACTTGCAAGATGCTTGAAAGGATCATCCTAAACCGACTGTTGCACAAAATGGCAGGTTAGGGGAGGGGGTCAATGGATTTGTTAAAGGACGGAGCACAGCAAATTGTATAGTTAATTACTTGGTTAATGACACGGCTAGGTACTCTGTATTTGTTGACATCAAAGGAGCCTTCGACAAAGCACAGGGGATTGCGATCCTGGACGAGCTTGCATGCATGGGTGTCAAGGGGAGACTCATGAAATGGGTTGAAGACTACCTCACAGGAAGGAAAGCCAAGGTTTGCTTCAATGGAGCAGTCTCCAGAACACTGAGTATGGAACTCGGGACCCCCCAAGGCGGAGTCTTAAGCCCTACACTATTCAATGTACTTATGAACGCCATTGCAAATATTGATTTTCCGGAAGGAACACAACAAGTGGGATATGCAGATGATGTCCTAATATAAGCTCCCACCTTGGGAAAAATTGAACAGTCCATTGAACTCCTCGGAAGGAAATGTATTGAGCTCGGTTTCACTCTCTCCACAAACAAGACGAAGGCATACTCCCATCACAAGCGGAGAGCAAATGAAGAACTGCAAATTAATGGTGTAACACTTGAATGGGTTGACCACTATCGGTACCTTGGCGTCACTGTCGGCTCTAACAAGGGAAAGAAAGAGGAGCTCAATCAACTCATAGGAACATGCAAAAGTCGACTCAGGGCACTGAAAGCTATGACCTGGAATGGACATGGAGCCTCTATTGCCGTGCTCAAAATGATGTACACAGCCTATGTGCGCTCCGTCATAGACTATGCCGCACCAGTACTGTGCACCTACTCCCAAAGCGATATGAAAAGGCTTGAAAGCATTCAAAATGAAGCCATGACAATCATTCTTGGAGTCCCAAGAACTGCCAAAACGTCTAATCTACGAGAGGAGTTGTCCCTTCCCAGTATTAAAAGCAGAATTCAGGAGCTGAATGCTAAGCTTGCAATTAGGATAGCCAGAGATCCCCATTACAATGATATTGCCAAGAAAAAACTGAGCTCTGTGCTAATTTCAGGGGGAAACAGGAGAAGCAAAAAATGGCATCACAGAACAGTCTGCTACCTTGAAGAGCTTCACCTGCTTGAGCAAGCCCGTGAGCTCCTGCCTGTAGAGAGGTTACCTCCCTGGGAGGATGACTCATGTAAGATCATCATCAATGAAATGGCAATGAAAAAATCCAACATGATACCACAAGAAATGAGGCACAAGTATCTCGAGGACATTTATAAAGAAGCCGGAGATGAACTAGATCAAATCTACACTGACGGGTCATCTAATCCTATCAATGGCAGGGCTGGTGCAGCATACACGGTAATCAAGGATAATACCTTCCAACGCAGAAATGAAGAAAAAGCACGTATTGAGAACTATGCATCTTCAACGCAAGCAGAGCTAACTGCCATTGTTATGGCGTTAAGGTTTCTTGAACGGAACACTAATGGTGCAGTGATTTGCACCGATTCAAAAGCAGCACTGCAAAGCCTAAGTAAAAATCAGGCAGAAAATCTTGCAATAGTCGCTGAAATCAAGAGAGCTGTGAGAGTACTTACCAATCAGGGAAGAGTCATCAAGTTTCTGTGGATCCCCTCCCATGTTGGAATATGTGGGAATGAACGAGCAGATGTGCTGGCTGCTGAAGGCGCTGAAGGAGACCATATTGAATACTTCATACCCAAGACTCAACTACAAATTAGAGGTATTATCAGGCAACATCACCGTGACAAGGTAACTGAGGAAAGGAGGATAGAAGCACAAACCAGTGAATCTGTACGATGGTACAACATGGTTGCAGCTGGCAATCCCAATCAGTATGGCCGAAGAGGAGGACGACGAGTGAGAGAATCTGTAATAGCGAGAATCCGTCTTGGATACAAATATCCATGGAGATTTGGAATGGAAACAACAGTTGATCAGCGAAGTTGCAGAATCTGTGGTGAGAGTGACGGACACCGCCTTGACCACTATCTACGTGAATGTGAACACCTGAGAGATATCAGAAATATGTGTAGAATAATAAACCCCACATTGTTTGAGTTAGGAAAACACTATTTGTCAAATATTGATACTGTTCTTAAAAGATTTCCCCATTTTGCACCCGCAAGATAACGTAAGCTTTTAAGGGTTGATAAATGTTAATCTTCTTGTTTGAGGAGCTGTTCACTTGAGACAGTTAAGCAAGTCCCAGCTGTGTCTGGGTACAAGTGACAGGATGAACAACCCAGCGGGTTTTCTTCCTATTGGGGAGTGTTGTACATTCTGCTATGGCGGTATGTTCACTCACAAGATGAGTGGCGCTGCCCAATAAACTCGCCCCTCGGGGCAAAATTTAAAAAAAATTCTGTCTCCTTCCTCTGTTATGAGACCATGACTTGCCTGCCCCTCCCTTGAGGGGGCATCCCGCACAATGTTTTGTTCCAATACTCTGTCTTAAGGACTAAACTTATTTAACAATAACAAGGGAGTCTTTGGTGTATTTCTGGTGAATAGAATAATCATTCAGTCCTAGTGGATACTATTTTATTATATTTAAACACTAGACTGTAGTTTAAAAGAATAATTGGAGTTTTATATATATGTAGTGAATATGGGGTTTCTTGTGATGACATCACAGAATCTCCCATTTTCTATAAGTTCTTAATGGGTAACTATAGTATGTTAACATGTGTGTCGGATTTCCGACAAAACCCTCAGTAATCAAATTGTTTGATACCCTCAGTAATGAAATTGGTTGATACCCTCAGTAATGAAATTGGTTGATACCCTCAGTAATCAAATTGGTTGATACCCTCAGTAATCAAATTGGTTGATACCCTCAGTAATCAAATTGGTTGATACCCTCAGTAATCAAATTGGCTATTTGAGAAAACTAGGCCGTTTCCTGCTCTCTTTAGTATTATCTATATGTCTTTCAGATGTTTCTCTTTAATGGAGTTAGTGAAGTCCGCGCCCTGCTCCCACTAATCATATCTTCATGGGGCTATTTTACTCACACGATAAAAAACTCTTGGTTTCTACGGGTGTGATGTATCCAATGATCTTTATTTGCTGTTCTGAATCTCTTTATAGAATATCTTTATGTATACAGGTTAATTAGGTATCTTTTTGCCTTTCAGGGCTGCCTCCTCTGGGCGTGCGACGCGGGACTCAGATTCTACCCAATTTGATTACTGAGGGTATCAACCAACTTGGTTTCTGATAGTATCAACCAATTTGATTACTAAGGGTATCAACCAACTTGGTTTCTTATGATATCAACCAATTTTATTACTGAGGGTATCATTCAATTTGATTGCTGAGAGTATTACTGAAGGTATCAACCAACTTGGTTTCTGAGAGTATCAACCAACTTGGTTTCTGATGTGATTAGTTGATGGTATCAACTAATTTGATTACTAAGGGTATGAACCAATTTGATTCCTGAGAGTATTACTGAAGATATCAACCAATTTGATTACTGAGGGTATCAACCAATTTGATTACTGAGAGTATCAACCAACTTGGTTTCTGATGGTATCAACTAATTTGATTACTAAGGGTATGAACCAATTTGATTCCTGAGAGTATTACTGAAGATATCAACCAATTTGATTACTGAGGGTATCAACTAATTTGATTACTGAGGGTATCAACCAATTTATTACTGAGGGTATCAATCAATTTGATTACTGGGGTATCAACCAATTTTATTACTGAGGGTATCAACCAATTTTATTACTGAGGGTATCAACCAATTTTATTACTGAGGGTATCAACCAATTTGATTACTGAGGGTATCAACCAATTTGATTACTAAGGGGTATCAACATCTCTCACTGACGTCATTTTCTCTGTGGCCATATACAAACCCTGATCTTTACTCTACATACATGTTAACCTAACATACATACTTAACCCAGGTTGGTTATTACTGTATTTATTGAAATATTCATTACTTGTTGAATTAATACCAGAGAGACAGCCATTTTGTTTTTCTAAATCTGCTAATCCTTTAATCCCTGTGAAGATGACTTTGAATATTGAAGATAATCTTCACCTTTGTTCATTTTACCCAAACCTTTTTCCTGTCCTGCAGCTGCTTTTATCACTTCTTTTCCCCCAAACCCATAGTCGTAATACTACCAACTAACAGTGTAAAATCAAAGAAATCCCTCGAAAGGCAACAACTCCAGCCCTCGATATATTCACATTATCCCGAGCAAATATATAATTCTTTCTTAGACAATTTTCCCAGTTATCAATAAGAATATAAGAACAAAGGTAACTGCAGAAGTCCTATTGACCCATACGAGGTAGCTCCTATTTATAATCACCCAATTTCACTCATATACATGTCTAGCCCATGTCTGAAACAAGCGAGGGACCCCACCTCACCACGTTAAGCGATATTTGGTTCAACAAGTCAACAACCCTGTTACCGAACCAGTATTTACCCTAGTCTTTCCAAAATCTAAACTTATCCAATTTATACCTATTGTTTCGAGTTCTGTATTGTGTTTATACTTTAATTACCCTATAAATATCCCCTTTGTTATGTCCATTCATCCACTTGTAAACCTCTATCATGTCACCCCCAAACTCTTCGTCTTTCTAGTGAATGCAATTTACGCTTTGTTAATCTCTCTTGAAATGAAAGATTTTTAATTTGGGGAATTAAATTTGTCATCCTATGCTGGACACGTTCAAGTGAATTTATATCCATTCTATAGTGTACGGCGACCAAAACTGAACTGCATAATCTAAATGGGCCCTAACCAGAGCAGGATATAGCTGAAGAACCACACCAGGTGTCTTGTTACTAACGCTTCGATTAATAAATCCCAGTGTCCTATTTGCCTTATTACGAACATTCATGCATTGATCATTTGGTTTTAAATTCTTACTAATCATAACTCCCAGATCCCTTTTCGCAATCCGACTTCGCAATCTTAACACCATCGAGCTAGTATCTTGTAACTCTATCATCATTTCCTAGCCACAAAATTTTACATTTATCAGCATTAAATTTCATCTGCTAATTTTTTGACCATTTCAAAAGCCTATTTAGAATGACTTGAAATGATAGCGAGTCTTCTTCCGTGTTAATTTCCCTACCGATTTTTGTATCATCAGCAAATGTTGCTATTCCAACCTGAATCTAAGTCATTTATATTTTATAAATAACAAAAGTCCCAAGACAGAACCTTGCGGCACTCCACTTACAATATTCTCCCACTCAGATTTAACCCCCATTTATACTAACTTTCTATTTCCTTTGGAATAGCTATGCCCTAATCAAACTTAATATAGCACCCCCAATACCATGAGCCGCTATCTTTTTAATTAGTCTTTTATGTGGCACAGTATCAAAAGCTTTACTAAAGTCAAGGTACACAACATCACAAACCTTACCAGTATGAACTGCCTCAACTATGCTTAAATAAAAAGATAGCAAATTTGTTAAACATGAACGGCCATTTGTAAAACCATGTTGTGACTCGTTTATTAATTTATGATTTTTAAGATGAAAATGAATGGTATTTGCAATTATCGATTAAAGTAGCTTTCCCACAATAGACGTTAGGGTAATTGGCCGACAGTTTGATGCAAGTGTTCTGTCTCCTTTCTTAAAAATTGGTACCACATTAGCAACCTTCCTTCACTCTGGCCCTCTGCCTGACTCAAATGATTTATTAAATATGGTAGACAATAGATCGCAAAGCTCCGCTCTACATTCTTTAAGCACACTGGCAAACACTTCATCTGGCTCTGGGGATTTGTTTGGTTTGAGTTTTTCTATTTGTTTAAGAATATTGTCCCTGGTAACTGTTAGACTAGTCAACCTGTCCTCGTCCCCACCAACATAGACTTGTTCGGCTGAAGGCATAGAGTTAAGCTCTTCTTTAGTAAATACAGAGATAAAATATTTATTAAAAATACTACTCATCTCTTCGATATTATCCGTTATCTGACCTGTCTTGGTTTTTAATTGACCTATCCTTTCTCTAACCTTTGTTCGATATAACTGAATAAACTTTAGGATTTTTCTTTGCTTAAAATTAGCTTAATTGCCTAAAATTAAAATCAGCTTTTCGAAATTCTGGCACTTTAATAGAATTTTCTGCTACAGATCTATTCCATTTTATGCTAAATCTGATTTTTTTATGATCACTGTTCCCTAGCTCATTCCCTATTACGATGCCATTAATTTGTGTTTCCCTGTTCGTTAACACTAAATCTAAAATACTATTTTCCCACGTTGTTTTCTTAATGTGTTTCGTTAGAAAGAAATCCTAAATTTATTTTAGAAAATCTTCATTTTCATTATTTCATGTTCTGTTAAACCAATTTATTCCACTAAGATTAAAGTCTCCCATGACAAAAATACTGCTAGACATAGATGCTCTAAATATTTCATCCCATAGGTGCTTTGCTTCCAACCTGTCTAAGTTTGGTGGCCTATATATAACTCCTATTATAAGATTATTTGTTTTTTCGTTTAATTCTATCCAAATAGTTTCTGTGTTTGGCTCAGTTTTCATTCCCTCTTTGAGACTACATTTCAAATTTTCCCTAACATATATGGCTACTCCCCCTCCTCGTCTAATTTATCTATCTGTGTGAAATAGTTAGAAATTAATAGAAAAATTTCTTAGACTTCTACTGTTAGTGTAATATACCCGAAGTGTATTGGTATTTTGAGGCTGTTCTCCTTCCCTGTAATTTTACCAATTTGTTTCCACCCACAAACACGTTTTTTGTTACCTCCTTCATCCTGGTGAACTGTAGATATAGCTGAAGCTTGTTGTTGTCCGGACAACACCTGGTGTTGTCCTTCAGCTCTATCTTGCTCTAGTTAGACCCCATTTAGATTATGCAGTTCATTTTTTGTCGCAAATGCAATAGAATGGATATAAATTCACTTAAACGCGTCCAGTGTAGGGTGACTGTAATAAATGGATATAAATTGGATGAGTTTAAATTTAGGAAAGACTTGGGTAAAAACTGGTTCAGTAACAGGGTTGTTGATTTGTGGAACCTATTGCCGCGTAACGTGGTGGAGGTGGGGTCCCTCGATTGTTTCATGCGGGGGTTGGACAAGTATATGAGTGGGATTGGGTGGTTATAGATTGGAGCTGCCTCGTATGGGCCAATAGGCCTTCTGCAGTTACCTTTGTTCTTATGTTCTTATGTGACAAAGTTAATCCTTCAAATTATAAACATGTTATATGTAGAAAGCTTGGCAAGGACTAAATTACTTTATCTAGAAAGGCGAAGAACTAGGGATGACATGATAGAGGTGTACTAGTGGATGAATGGGCATAACAAAGGGGATATTAATGGGGTATTAAAAGTATGAACGCAAGACAAAACACGAAATAACGGGTGTAAATTGGATTACACACAGAAATCACAAAATCGCGATATATCAAATGAACAAATCCACATGGGCCGTGATGAGGATTTGAACTTACGCCTGGGATGATCCCAGACGCTGCTTTAGTCGATTGCGTAACGACAAGATAAAAGAATTGGTAAGGCAGCGTCTAGGATCATCCTGGGCGTAAATTCGAATCCTCATCACGGCCCTTGTGGATTTGTTCGTGAATTGGATTAGTTTAGATTTAGGAAAGACTTGGGTTAATAGTGGTCCGGTACATAAGAACATAAGAACAAAGGTAACTGCAGAAGGCCTATTGGCCCATACGAGGCAGCTCCTATTCTATAACCACCCGATCCCACTCATATACTTGTCCAACCCGTGCTTGAAACAATCGAGGGACCCCACCTCCACAATGTTACGCGGCAATTGGTTCCACAAATCAACAACCCTGTTACTGAACCAGTATTTACCCAAGTCTTTCCTAAATCTAAACTTATCCAATTTATATCCATTGTTTCGTGTTCTGTCCTGTGTTGATACTTTTAATACCCTATTAATATCCCCCCGGTTATGTCCATTCATCCACTTGTAAACCTCTATCATGTCACCCCTAACTCTTCGCCTTTCCAGTGAATGCAACTTAAGCTTTGTTAATCTTTCTTCATATGAAAGATTTCTAATTTGGGGAATTAACTTAGTCATCCTACGCTGGACACGTTCAAGTGAATTTATATCCATTCTATAATATGGCGACCAAAACTGAACTGCATAATCTAAATGGGGCCTAACTAGAGCAAGATATAGCTTGAGAACCACACCAGGTGTCTTGTTACTAACGCTGCGATTAATAAATCCAAGTGTCCGATTTGCCTTATTACGAACATTTATGCATTGATCCTTTTGTTTTAAATTCTTACTAATCATAACTCCCAGATCCCTTTCGCAATCCGACTTCGCAATCACAACACCATCTAGCTCGTATCTTGTAACTCTATCATAAGAACATAAGAACATAAGAACAAAGGTAACTGCAGAAGGCCTATTGGCCCATACGAGGCAGCTCCTATTCTATAACCACCCAATCCCACTCATATACTTGTCCAACCCGTGCTTGAAACAATCGAGGGACCCCACCTCCACAATGTTACGCGGCAATTGGTTCCACAAATCAACAACCCTGTTACTGAACCAGTATTTACCCAAGTCTTTCCTAAATCTAAACTTATCCAATTTATATCCATTGTTTCGTGTTCTGTCCTGTGTTGATACTTTTAATACTCTATTAATATCCCCCCGGTTATGTCCATTCATCCACTTGTAAACCTCTATCATGTCACCCCT
Source organism: Procambarus clarkii (assembly GCF_040958095.1). Classification (NCBI taxonomy): domain Eukaryota; kingdom Metazoa; phylum Arthropoda; class Malacostraca; order Decapoda; family Cambaridae; genus Procambarus; species Procambarus clarkii. Next base: position 19,965,121 of record NC_091159.1, read on the forward strand.
AACTCTTCGCCTTTCCAGTGAATGCAACTTAAGCTTTGTTAATCTTTCTTCATATGAAAGATTTCTAATTTGGGGAATTAACTTAGTCATCCTACGCTGGACACGTTCAAGTGAATTTATATCCATTCTATAATATGGCGACCAAAACTGAACTGCATAATCTAAATGGGGCCTAACTAGAGCAAGATATAGCTTGAGAACCACACCAGGTGTCTTGTTACTAACGCTGCGATTAATAAATCCAAGTGTCCGATTTGCCTTATTACGAACATTTATGCATTGATCCTTTTGTTTTAAATTCTTACTAATCATAACTCCCAGATCCCTTTCGCAATCCGACTTCGCAATCACAACACCATCTAGCTCGTATCTTGTAACTCTATCATCATTACCTAACCTCAGAACTTTACATTTATCAGCATTAAACTGCATCTGCCAATCCTTTGACCATTTCAAAACCCTATCTAGATCAACTTGAAGTGATAGTGAGTCCTCCTCCGAATTAATTTCCCTACCGATTTTCGTATCATCGGCAAATTTGCAAATGTTCCTACTCAAACCTGAATCTAAATCATTTATATATATTATAAACAACAGAGGTCCCAGGACAGAGCCTTGAGGCACTCCACTTACAACATTTTCCCACTCTGACTTGATTCCATTTATACTAACTCTCTGTTTCCTTTGGTATAGCCATGCCCTAATCCAGCTTAATATAGCACCCCCAATACCATGAGACTCTATTTTTTTAATCAGTCTTTCATGTGGCACTGTATCAAAAGCTTTGCTAAAGTCAAGGTATACAACATCGCAATCCTTACCACTATCAACTGCCTCAACAATGCTAGAATAAAAAGATAACAAATTTGTTAAACATGAACGGCCATTTATAAAACCATGTTGCGACTCAATTATTAATTTATGTTTTTCAAGATGAAGACGAATTTTATTTGCTATTATAGATTCGAGTAACTTTCCCACAATAGACGTTAGGCTAATTGGTCGATAGTTAGACGCAAGTGATCTATCTCCTTTCTTAAAAACTGGTATCACATTAGCAACTTTCCAAAACTCTGGCACTCTGCCTGACTCTATTGATTTATTAAATATGGTTGACAGTGGGTCACAAAGCTCCTCTTTGCATTCTTTAAGCACCCTAGCAAACACTTCATCCGGCCCTGGGGATTTGTTTGGTTTGAGTTTTACTATTTGTTTAAGAACATCCTCCCTGGTAACTGCTAAACTCGTCAACCTGTCCTCGTCCCCACCCACATAGACTTGTTCGGCTGAAGGCATATTGTTAAGTTCCTCTTTAGTAAATACAGATACAAAATATTTATTAAAAATACTACTCATCTCTTCATCACTATCTGTTATTTGACCTGTCTCAGTTTTTAATGGACCTATCCTTTCCCTAGTCTTAGTACGATATAACTGAAAAAACCCTTTAGGATTTGTCTTTGCTTGCCCTGCTATGCGAACTTCATAGTTTCTTTTTGCTTTCCTTATCTCTTTTTTAACATTTCTAACCAGTTGTACGAATTCCTGTTCTAAAGTGACCTCCCCATTTTTAATCCTTTTGTACCAAGCTCTCTTTTTACCTATAAGGTTCTTCAAATTCTTTGTTATCCACTTTGGGTCATTAGTATACGATCTATTCAATTTGTATGGTATACTACGTTCCTGTGCTTTGTTTAGAATATTCTTAAATAAGTTATATATTGAATCCACATCGAAATCCCCATTTAAGTCACCTATCGCTGGGTTCATGTCTCGCTCCAAGACCGGCCCACACCCCATACCCAAGCCTTTCCAATCAATTTGACCCAAAAAATTTCTTAGGCTATTAAAATCAGCTTTTCGAAAATCTGGCACTTTAACAGAATTTTCTCCTACTGGTCTATTCCATTCTATGCTAAATCTGATTTCTTTGTGATCACTGCTCCCTAGCTCACTCCCTATTTCGATGTCATTAATTTGCGTTTCCCTGTTAGTTAACACTAAATCTAAAATATTATTTTCCCGTGTTGGTTCCTTAATGTGTTGCGTAAGAAAGCAATCGTCAATTAATTCTAGAAAATCTTCTGCTTCACTATTCCCTGTTTTGTTCAACCAGTTTATTCCGCTAAAATTAAAGTCACCCATGACATAAATACTGTTAGATCTAGATGCTCTAGATATTTCATCCCATAGATGCTTTGCTTCCATTCTGTCTAAATTTGGTGGCCTATATATTACTCCTATTATAATATTATTAGCTTTTTCGTTTAATTCAATCCAAATAGTTTCTGTGTGTGGCTCTGTTTTGATTCCCTCTTCGAGACTACATTTCAAATTGTCCCTAACATATATGGCTACTCCACCTCCTCGTCTAATATATCTATCTGTGTGAAATAGTTTAAATCCATATATTTGATATTCAGCTAATAGTTCTCTATTTTCTACATTCATCCACGTTTCGGTAAGTGCAATAATATCTATTTTTTCTGTGCAGACAAGAGCATTTAATTCGTTAATTTTATTTCTTAGACTTCTACTGTTAGTGTAATATACCCTAAGTGAATTGTTATTTTGCGGACCTTCTCTTTCCCTGATCGTTTTGCCAATTCCTTTCTCCCACAAACACATACTTTTATTACCTCCTTCCTCCAAATCAATTCCCATACCTCTATCTACTAACAGTTTAAACCCAAACAAACACCTCTAACCACTTCTTCTAGCGAGTTCGCAACAGCAACAACCCCAGCTCTCGATAGATGCACCCCATCACGAGCATACATTTCATTTCTTCCATAGAAGTGTTCCCAGTTGTCTATGAAAGATATTGCATTTGATTTGCAATATCTTTCCAGCCGGCAATTGACACCAAGTGCCCTCGATATCCATTCATTTCCCACTCCCTTTCTTGGAAGAATGCCACATATGATCGGGATTCCTCCCTTGCTCCTAACTAACTCTATGGCTGTTTTATACCTCTGAATCAGTTCCTCACTCCTGACTCGACCAACATCATTTCCTCCCACGCTAATGCAAATAATGGGATTGTTCCCATTACCAGCCATAATATCATTCATGTTGTTTATAATATCACCAATGCCAGCTCCGGGATAGCAAACCCTTAACCTGTTCCCCCTATCTCTAGCACAAAACGTTCTATCCAAATACCTTATCTGGGAATCTCCCACAACTAATGTTTGCTTAGGTACTTCCTTTACTTTCTGAGGGGCCTGCGCTTCCTTTCTCTTCGTTGCTTTCCCTTTTGCGCGATCCACAGTCTCTCCACAGCACTCGTCCTCCAAAACGTCAAATGAATTTGAAGTTGCTATGGCGTTTGAAGGCGGCTTTATCAAAGTCTTCTTAAGGCCCCTGTCTTTCGCAACTCTCCAAGACGAGGTCCCTTTACTGCTGGTCTCCTCCTTCGTTACTTCTCGTTGTTTTTTAAGCTGACGCACCTCCTCCCGCAGAGAGTCCAACTCTGTCCTCAGGGCTCCCACTAGAGTCACCAGGTCCTTCACTACAACTTCCATATTGCTATGATAATATAACAAATATCATATCATTACCTAACCTCAGAACTTTATCATCATTACCTAACCTCAGAACTTTACATTTATCAGCATTAAACTGCATCTGCCAATCCTTTGACCATTTCAAAACCCTATCTAGATCAACTTGAAGTGATAGTGAGTCCTCCTCCGAATTAATTTCCCTACCGATTTTCGTATCATCGGCAAATTTGCAAATGTTGCTACTCAAACCTGAATCTAAATCATTTATATATATTATAAACAACAGAGGTCCCAGGACAGAGCCTTGAGGCACTCCACTTACAACATTTTCCCACTCTGACTTGATTCCATTTATACTAACTCTCTGTTTCCTTTGGTATAGCCATGCCCTAATCCAGCTTAATATAGCACCCCCAATACCATGAGACTCTATTTTTTTAATCAGTCTTTCATGTGGCACTGTATCAAAAGCTTTGCTAAAGTCAAGGTATACAACATCGCAATCCTTACCACTATCAACTGCCTCAACAATGCTAGAATAAAAAGATAACAAATTTGTTAAACATGAACGGCCATTTATAAAACCATGTTGCGACTCAATTATTAATTTATGTTTTTCAAGATGAAGACGAATTTTATTTGCTATTATAGATTCGAGTAACTTTCCCACAATAGACGTTAGGCTAATTGGTCGATAGTTAGACGCAAGTGATCTATCTCCTTTCTTAAAAACTGGTATCACATTAGCAACTTTCCAAAACTCTGGCACTCTGCCTGACTCTATTGATTTATTAAATATGGTTGACAGTGGGTCACAAAGCTCCTCTTTGCATTCTTTAAGCACCCTAGCAAACACTTCATCCGGCCCTGGGGATTTGTTTGGTTTGAGTTTTACTATTTGTTTAAGAACATCCTCCCTGGTAACTGCTAAACTCGTCAACCTGTCCTCGTCCCCACCCACATAGACTTGTTCGGCTGAAGGCATATTGTTAAGTTCCTCTTTAGTAAATACAGATACAAAATATTTATTAAAAATACTACTCATCTCTTCATCACTATCTGTTATTTGACCTGTCTCAGTTTTTAATGGACCTATCCTTTCCCTAGTCTTAGTACGATATAACTGAAAAAACCCTTTAGGATTTGTCTTTGCTTGCCCTGCTATGCGAACTTCATAGTTTCTTTTTGCTTTCCTTATCTCTTTTTTAACATTTCTAACCAGTTGTACGAATTCCTGTTCTAAAGTGACCTCCCCATTTTTAATCCTTTTGTACCAAGCTCTCTTTTTACCTATAAGGTTCTTCAAATTCTTTGTTATCCACTTTGGGTCATTGGTATACGATCTATTCAATTTGTATGGTATACTACGTTCCTGTGCTTTGTTTAGAATATTCTTAAATAAGTTATATATTGAATCCACATCGAAATCCCCATTTAAGTCACCTATCGCTGGGTTCATGTCTCGCTCCAAGACCGGCCCACACCCCATACCCAAGCCTTTCCAATCAATTTGACCCAAAAAATTTCTTAGGCTATTAAAATCAGCTTTTCGAAAATCTGGCACTTTAACAGAATTTTCTCCTACTGGTCTATCCATTCTATGCTAAATCTGATTTCTTTGTGATCACTGCTCCCTAGCTCACTCCCTATTTCGATGTCATTAATTTGCGTTTCCCTGTTAGTTAACACTAAATCTAAAATATTATTTTCCCGTGTTGGTTCCTTAATGTGTTGCGTAAGAAAGCAATCGTCAATTAATTCTAGAAAATCTTCTGCTTCACTATTCCCTGTTTTGTTCAACCAGTTTATTCCGCTAAAATTAAAGTCACCCATGAAACAGGTAAATACTGGTCGATTGCGTAACAGGTAAATACTGGTTCAGTAACAGGGTTGTTGATTTGTGGAACCAATTACCGCGTAACATTGTGGAGGTGGGGTCCCTCGATTGTTTCAAGCGCGGGTTGGATAAGTATATGAGTGGGATTGGGTGGTTATAGATAGGAGCTGCCTCGTATGGGCCAATAGGCCTTCTGCAGTTACTTTCGTTCTCATGTTCTTATATAAAGTTTTGAGGCTAGGTAATGATGATAGAGTTACAAGATACGAGCTAGATGGTGATGAGATTGCGAAGTCGGATTGCAAAAGGGATCTGGGAGTTATGATTAGTAAGAATTTAGAACCAAAGGATCAATGCATGAATGTTCGTAATAAGGCAAATAGAACAGTTCAGTTCAGCTGTCTTGTGTGGGCCGATAGCAGCTGCCTCGTATGGGCCGATATCAGCTGCTTCGTATGGGCCAATAAGAGTTGCCTCGTATGGACCAGACAGTACGCGAAACAATCGATATAAATTGGTTATGTTTAGATTTAGAAAAGACTTGGGTAAATACTGGTTCAGTAACAGGGGGTGTTGATTTGTGGAACCAATTGCCACGTAATGTGGTGGAGGTGGGGTCCCTTGATTGTCTCAAGCGTGGGTTGGACATGTATATGAGTGGGAAAGGGTGGTTATAAATTGGAGCTGCCTCGTATAGAACATAAGAACAGGGGACAATGGGTAAGGCAGCGTCTAGGATCATCCTGGGCGTAAATTAGAATTCTCGTCTCGGCCCTCGTGGATTTGTTTATGAATTGGATTAGTTTAGATTTAGGAAAGACCTGGGTTAATAGTGGTCCGGTAACAGGGTTGTTGTTTTGTGGAACCAATTTCCACATAACATAATAGAAATAGGATCTCTTGATGATTTCAAGCGTAGGTTGGAAATATATATGAATGGGATTGGGTGAATATAAACAGGAGCTGCCTCGTATGGGTCAATAGGCCTTCTGCAATTTCCTTGATTCTTATTTTTTAAAAGACGTCCGCAGGTTTTACAGAATTAGGCACTCCCCCGTCGACAAATACACGTGGTCGTTAAAACCACGTCAGGTGTATGAGAATATAAGGCCTTCTGACTCTGCATGGGACCATTCTCAACACACCTCAGCCAGAGGCAACACCTTGGGTCTGCCACAACCTAGCCGTACCACCGGCCGGACTGCTCATTACAGCCTCATATTATCACGACGCGATCAGAAATTTTAGTTATTCTCCAACCTCTCATCAACTGTGCATTGGTCACTATTCCTTGTCATATCCCAGTCAACTCTATTTACTGTGACAATGGAAGATGAAGAACTGATTTATGATGATGTTGATTGTAGCGACGACGATGACGAGAGCTCTGAATGTAGCAGAGACGAGGACACGTCAATTGAAACAAAGCTGGTGGAAATTAAAGCTTATGTCAGTAAAATGGAAGAAGTTCTGAAGGCAATTCGTCAAAGTCAAACAAAGGTGAAAAAACAAGTGACTTTGGATAAACCTCCAGGCGCTGCAGGAGCAACATTACCATTCAATATGTCTACTAAAGAAAAGATAGAAGTGGATGGTCGTTCCATATATGTGGGTAATGTTGACTATGGGACGACAGCTGAAGAACTTGCTCAACACTTTCAGGGATGTGGTTTCGTGAACAAAGTTACTATACTTACAAATAAATATAATGGCCACCCAAAGGGCTTCGCATATATGGAGTTTGCAGAAAAAGACTCAGTTGAGGTGGCCATGGCACTGGATGACTCACTCTTCAGAGGCCGGCAACTTAAGGTAAGGCCTAAGCGCTCAAACCGGCCAGGTATTACCACCAGCAATCGACCTCCTCCACGTGTCATAAGGGCTTTTGACCGTGGGCCACGAAACTTTTATTCTGGATATCGACCAATGAGACCACCATACAGAAGCCGGAAGGTCTTCTACAGCCCTTATTAATGGACATAATGGAAGAAATGCAGACGGTTGGAGATTCTGCTTTACTAAACGATATTGACTTTTTATATGTGCATAAATCAAATTATATAAATTTTTATTAGAAAATAGAAAGGCTATGTAAATAATCAATAAAGATTTATTGAAAATGTTTTGTTTTACATACCATTAATAGCGTTTTATTGAATAGGTGTAAACTTTATACATTATCCATAAGTTGATCCAATATATACACTTTAAATCGAAACCATTTCTTCAGATTTAGCACTTGTTGTTTTAGATTCAGTTACTCTGAACATAATGTCCATGTAGCATGGGCTATTGTGAGCCAGTAATTGAATTCGGTTATTCACGATAACCTTCTTACTGTGATATGTGGGTCAAGATGGACTGTTTGAAATTAAAAGAACCCGGTTAGTAAGGCCGTAACACCGATGACCACAAGGGAAAATGTATAACACCAAAGGGCAAGAAGGATAACACAAGTATAACACCAGAGAACAAAAAGACAACGAGAATAATACGAGTTCAACAATTATAGAACCAGTGAACTGCAAAGATCACATTTGTGGACACGAGGACCAAACGGATAACACCATTGAATTACATAGACAACACAACACGAGGATATGAAGGATAACAACAATGAGCTCTACAATGTAGAGTTACTTTGCCCTTTTGTGGCCCTTGTGTTTAATGGTGTTGTCCTTGTGTTTAAAAATGTTATTTTTGTTGTCCTCGTGTTTAATGGTGTTATCGTAGTGTTTAATGGTGTTATCAATGTTGTCTTTGTGAGTAATCCTCGGTGTCCTTGAGTTTAATGGTGCTATCATTGTTGTACTTGTGTTTAATGGTTTTTAATGGTGTTATCATTGTTGTCCCTGTGTTTAATGATTGAGGGTATTAATCATTAACATGATTATTATCCATATGTAATTATCCATATGTCCTTGTGTTTAATTGTGTTATCCATGTTGTCTTTGTGTTTAATTGTGTTATCCTTGAGTAATTTCTGTGTTTAATGGTGTTATCATTGTTGTCCTTGTGAGTAATGGTGTTATTTTTGTTGCCCTTTTGTTTAATGGTGTTATCCTTGTGTAATTTTTGTGTTTAATGGTGTTATCATTGTTGTCCTTGTGTTTAATTGTATTACTTTTGTTATCCTTGTGATTAATGGTGTTGTCTTTGTGTTTAATGGTGTTATCATTGTCGTCCTTGTGTTTAATAATGTTATTGTTGTTGTCCTTGTGTTTGATGGTGTAATCCTTGTTGTCTTTATGTTTAATGGTATTATCGTTGTTGTCCTTGTGTTTAATAGCGTTATCCTTCTTGCCCTTGTGTTTAATAGTGTTATTTTTGTTGTCCTTGTGTTTAATGGTGCTATCGTTGTGTTTAATGGTGTTATCATTGATATCCTTGTGTGAAATGGTGTTATCATTGTTGTCCTTGCGTTTAATGGTATTATAATTGTCCTTGTGCCTAATGGCGTTATCCTTGTAGTTTAATGGTTTAAATTAATGGTTTTATCATTATTGTCCTTGTGTCTAATGGTGTTATCCATTCTGTCCTTGAGTTTGATGGTGTTATCATTGTTGTCCTTGTGTTTACTGGTGTTATCCTTGTGTTTAATGGTGTTATCATTGTTGTCTCTGGGTTTAATGGTGTTATCCTAGTGGTCCTTGTGTTTAATGGTGCTATTTTTGTTGTCCTCATGTTTAATGGTTTTATCCTTGTGTTATTGTTGTGTTTAATGGTGTTATCCTTATTGTATTTGTGTTTATTGGCGTTATCATTGTTGTCCTTGTGTTTACTGGTGTTATCCTTGTTGTCCTTGTGTTTAATCTTGTTATCATTGTTGTCCTTGTGTTTAATCGTGTTATCCCTGTTGTCCTTGTGTTATTTTTTGTCCTCGTGTTTAATGGTGTTATCCTTGTTTTATCGTTGTGCTTAATGGTGTTATCAATGTGGTCCTTGTAAGTAATGAGGTTATCCTCGGTTTCGTTGATTCAATGGTGTTCTCATTGTTTTCCTTGTGTTTGATGGTGTTATCTTTGTTGTCCTTGTGTTTAAAAGTGTTTTTTGTTGTCCTTGTGTTTAATGGTGTTGTCCTTGTGTTTATTGGTGTTATTATTGTTGTCCTTGTGTTTAATGGTGTTAATTTTTTGTCGTTGTGTTTAATGATGTTAATTTTTTGTCCGTGTTTAATGGTGTTAATTTTATGTTTAATGGTGTTATCCTAGTTGTCCTTGTGTTCAATAGTTATTTTTGTTAACCTTGTGTTTAATGGTGTTATCATTGTTGTCCTTGTGTTATAGTGTTTTATATGACCTTGTATTAAATAATGTTATCACCTGTTTTCCTTGTGTTCCAGAGTGTTATCCTTGTTGTCGTTGTGTTCAACAGTGTTTTCCTTGTTGTTCTTTGGTTCAGTCGTGTCATTTTGTTGTTTTGTGTTTAATGGTGTTATCATTGTTGTCTTGTGTTTAATTGTGTTATCCGTGTGTTATCCTTCTGTTAATGTTGTATCTTTGTTTTCCTTCTGTTTAATTGTGTTATCTTTGATATCCTTGTGTTCAATAGTGATATCCTTGTTGTTCTTGTGTTTAATGGTGTCATCTTTGTTTTCCTTGTGTTTAATGGTGATATTCTTGTTGTCCGTGTGTTTAATGGTATTGTTCTTGTTTTCCTTGTGTCTAATTGTGTTATCCTTGTTGTTCTTGTGTTCTTGAACAGAAAACACCATTAAACACAAGGACAACTACAATAACACTATCGAACAACAGTGGTATTTTAGTTGTCCTTGTGTTTAATGGTGTTTTCTTTGTTGTCCTTGATGTTACGAGTGTTTTGACGTGTGATCACTGGTTGTGGACACAAATGTCACAAATTTGCATGTCAGACAGCTCACGAAATACTGTCAAGATGCAGCAACTGCCAGAGCAGTGAGCACAAGACCCGGGTGCACCAGACCTTGTGAGCACAAGACCTGGGTGCACCAAACCTTGTGAGCACAAGACCTGGGTGCACCAGACCTTGTGAGCACAAGACCTGGGTGCACCAGACCTTGTGAGCACAAGACCTGGATGCACCAGACCTTGGGAGCACAAGACCTGGGTGCACCAGACCTTGGGAGCACAAGACCTGGGTGCACCAGACCTTGTGAGCACAAGACCTGGGTGTACCAGACCTTGGGAGCACAAGACCTGGATGCACCAGACCTTGTGAGCACAAGACCTGGGTGCACCAGACCTTGTGAGCACAAGACCTGGGTGTACCAGACCTTGTGAGCACAAGACCTGGGTGTACCAGACCTTGTGAGCACAAGACCTGGGTGCACCAGACCTTGTGAGCACAAGACCTGGATGCACCAGACCTTGGGAGCACAAGACCTGGGTGCACCAGACCTTGTGAGCACAAGACCTGGGTGTTCCAGACCTTGGGAGCACAAGACCTGGTGCACCAGACCTTGGGAGCACAAGACCTGGGTGTACCAGACCTTAGGAGCACAAGACCTGGGTGCACCAGACCTTGGGAGCACAAGACCTGGGTGTACCAGACCTTGGGAGCACAAGACCTGGATGCACCAGACCTTGGGAGCACAAGACCTGGTGCACCAGACCTTGGGAGCACAAGACCTGGGTGTACCAGACCTTAGGAGCACAAGACCTGGGTGCACCAGACCTTGTGAGCACAAGACCTGGGTGTACCAGACCTTGGGAGCACAAGACCTGGATGCACCAGACCTTGGGAGCACAAGACCTGGGTGTACCAGACCTTGGGTGCACCAGACCTTGTGAGCACAAGACCTGGGTGTACCAGACCTTGTGAGCACAAGACCTGGGTGTACCAGACCTTGGGTGCACCAGACCTTGTGAGCACAAGACCTGGGTGTACCAGACCTTGTGAGCACAAGACCTGGGTGTACCAGACCTTGTGAGCACAAGACCTGGGTGTACCAGACCTTGTGAGCACAAGACCTGGGTGTACCAGACCTTGGGTGCACCAGACCTTGTGAGCACAAGACCTGGGTGTACCAGACCTTGTGAGCACAAGACCTGGGTGTACCAGACCTTGTGAGCACAAGACCTGGGTGTACCAGACCTTGTGAGCACAAGACCTGGGTGTACCAGACCTTGTGAGCACAAGACCTGGGTGTACCAGACCTTGTGAGCACAAGACCTGGGTGTACCAGACCTTGGGAGCACAAGACCTGGGTGTACCAGACCTTGGGAGCACAAGACCTGGGTGTACCAGACCTTGGGAGCACAAGACCTGGGTGTACCAGACCTTGGGAGCACAAGACCTGGGTGTACCAGACCTTGGGAGCACAAGACCTGGGTGCACCTGCCAAGTGGGACTCCTCTGTGGGTGGCTCACCTCGGGCAGGTATTCACCGGGTCCAGATTCACTTTGGTCGTGAAAATTCCTTTTATGCTAATGAATGAGCCTCTCTAAAGGACTCTTTCAGGTCTTCATCATAATTTATTGATTTTGCAACTAAATAAGTTTGAATAGGTGTCGAAGCCCCCTGTTTTGAAGGGAAGGGAATTATCAGGAGAAAGCGCAGAGTCAGTTCGACTATATAGCCCTGGAGTATATAGTGTTACGGTGTCGACACCATCGCTGGAGTGGGGAGTAGCCATTCCTGCGCCATCTATGAACCTGCATTCCAACTCCCCGTTATTGGGTGCAATGCAGACAACGTAATCTGTTGGTGGTGGCGTGACATCGGTGAAGAGCTCCGGTTTCCTGCCTCAGTTAGAAGATGAGGTGGATAAGGATGACCTCTGGTAGGTGGCGTATCTAGATCAGAGCCATCTAGGTTGCGACTACAAGTACAATTTCAATTCCCCGGTGGATGGGTGGAATTCTATGGTCACCTAGTATACTCTTTGTCTAGCTAATGACGTTTTATGTTGACAAAGGTGACGTAAGGAGGCGATTGCGCTGAGGAGGGCAGTCCAACTTGGGCAGTCCAAGAACTTTTGACTTGTTCTTGTGAGAGGACAAAGTGGCCGCCGTCGGTTAGAGCAGTGTGTTAGCTGCTGATTTATGCAGTGACGTATGGATGGACGTACCCTGGATTGGCCAGGAAGAGTTATGAGATGGCAGTGATGCGTCCGTTGAGAAGTACTGCTAGTGAGCGACTAGAGACTTCTCCCAGGGTTGCTATATATATATATATATATATATATATATATATATATATATATATATATATATATATATATATATATATATATATATATATATATATATATATATATATAAATCTTATCTTTATCTTATCCCCCTTTATCTTTGCACTACTACTTGCCACGGCCAGTTCTTGAAAACCTACCACCGACTTGGGGTTGGATAAAGACGAAGAGGTTATAAGATAAATTAACAGCAAGAACCCGGTTACTAGCCCAAAGTGGCCGTAACAAAAGCCACTGACAACTGATCCATTATTAGAAAGGGGATCATGATAAGGATTTAGGATGGATCGGGGAGAAGGTAGGGTGCTCAACCACTTGGACGGTCGGGGATTGAACATCGACCTGCCCAAGTGATTGAGCAATACTCCTGAGCGATAAACCCGTCCTCAGACTAAGTCCATTCCATCCAGCGATCGACCCCTAAGACGTATTCATAAATTTTTAACATGATGATAATTTCAAATAGGAATTTTCTCATTCCTCCAATGGTTCCTCCAATCACGTCGGCAGGAGCTCCCTGCCTACGTGTCCTCAGAGTGCATTGTAATGCACCTCAGAGTGCACTGCCATGTACAACAGAGTGCATTTGCAGTGTATATCAGTGGGGACTGCAATGCACCTCAGAGTGCACTGCCATATATTTTAGAGTGCACTGCAATGTAGCTCAGAGTGCATTGACATGTACATCAGAGTGCATTTGCAGTGTATATCAGTGGGGACTGCAATGCACCTCAGAGTGCACTGACATGTACAACAGAGTGTATTGCAGTGTACATCAGTGGGCAGTGCAATGTACCTCAGAGTGTACTGCAATGCATCTCGGAGTGCACTGCAATGTGCGTCAGAGTGCATTACAGAGTACCGCAGAGTGCATTGCAATGTACCTCAGAGTGCCCTGAAATATACCAAATCTATCAGGTGTGGAAAACTAACTGTAACAATTGTGTTATATGTGTACCCCTTGTGTTGACAGGTGTTATATGTGTACCCCTTGTATTGACAGGTGTTATATGTGTACCCCTTGTGTTGACAAGTGTTATATGTGTACCCCTTGTGTTGACAAGTGTTATATGTGTACCCCTTGTGTTGACAGGTGTTATATGTGTACCCCTTGTGTTGACAGGTGTTATATGTGTACCCCTTGTATTGACAGGTGTTATATGTGTACCCCTTGTGTTGACAAGTGTTATATGTGTACCCCTTGTGTTGACAAGTGTTATATGTGTACCCCTTGTGTTGACAAGTGTTATATGTGTACCCATTGTGTTGACAGGTGTTATATGTGTACCCCTTGTGTTGACAGGTGTTATATGTGTACCCCTTGTGTTGACAGGTGTTATATGTGTACCCATTGTGTTGACAGGTGTTATATGTGTACCCCTTGTGTTGACAGGTGTTATATGTGTACCCCTTGTATTGACAGGTGTTATATGTGTACCCCTTGTGTTGACAAGTGTTATATGTGTACCCCTTGTGTTGACAAGTGTTATATGTGTACCCCTTGTGTTGACAGGTGTTATATGTGTACCCCTTGTGTTGACAAGTGTTATATGTGTACCCCTTGTGTTGACAAGTGTTATATGTGTACCCCTTGTGTTGACAAGTGTTATATGTGTACCCCTTGTGTTGACAGGTGTTATATGTGTACCCCTTGTGTTGACAGGTGTTATATGTGTACCCCTTGTGTTGACAGGTGTTATATGTGTACCCCTTGTGTTGACAGGTGTTATATGTGTACCCCTTGTGTTGACAAGTGTTATATGTGTACCCCTTGTGTTGACAAGTGTTATATGTGTACCCCTTGTGTTGACAAGTGTTATATGTGTACCCCTTGTGTTGACAAGTGTTATATGTGTACCCCTTGTGTTGACAGGTGTTATATGTGTACCCCTTGTGTTGACAGGTGTTATATGTTTACCCCTTGTGTTGACAGGTGTTATATGTGTACCCATTGTGTTGACAGGTGTTATATGTGTACCCCTTGTGTTGACAGGTGTTATATGTGTACCCCTTGTGTTGACAGGTGTTATATGTGTACCCCTTGTGTTGACAAGTGTTATATGTGTACCCCTTGTGTTGACAAGTGTTATATGTGTACCCCTTGTGTTGACAAGTGTTATATGTGTACCCCTTGTGTTGACAGGTGTTATATGTGTACCCCTTGTGTTGACAGGTGTTATATGTTTACCCCTTGTGTTGACAGGTGTTATATGTGTACCCATTGTGTTGACAGGTGTTATATGTGTACCCCTTGTGTTGACAGGTGTTATATGTGTACCCCTTGTGTTGACAGGTGTTATATGTGTACCCCTTGTGTTGACAAGTGTTATATGTGTACCCCTTGTGTTGACAAGTGTTATATGTGTACCCCTTGTGTTGACAAGTGTTATATGTGTACCCCTTGTGTTGACAAGTGTTATATGTGTACCCCTTGTGTTGACAGGTGTTATATGTGTACCCCTTGTGTTGACAGGTGTTATATGTTTACCCCTTGTGTTGACAGGTGTTATATGTGTACCCATTGTGTTGACAGGTGTTATATGTGTACCCCTTGTGTTGACAGGTGTTATATGTGTACCCCTTGTGTTGACAGGTGTTATATGTGTACCCCTTGTGTTGACAGGTGTTATATGTGTACCCCTTGTGTTGACAAGTGTTATATGTGTACCCCTTGTGTTGACAGGTGTTATATGTGTACCCCTTGTGTTGACAGGTGTTATATGTGTACCCCTTGTGTTGACAGGTGTTATATCTGTACCCCTTGTGTTGACAGGTGTTATATGTGTACCCCTTGTGTTGACAGGTGTTATATGTGTACCCCTTGTGTTGACAAGTGTTATATATGTACCCCTTGTGTTGACAGGTGTTATATGTGTACCCCTTGTGTTGACAGGTGTTATATGTGTACCCCTTGTGTTGACAGGTGTTATATGTGTACCCCTTGTGTTGACAGGTGTTATATGTGTACCCCTTGTGTTGACAGGTGTTATATGTGTACCCCTTGTGTTGACAGGTGTTATCACTATGTTCACCTTTTTGTTCGTGTGTTCACTGTTGTTATCCTTGTTATTCTTGAGTTCATTAGTATTATCTGTATTGTCCTACTTTCCTTGTTCTTATTTTTGCGTTCACTGATGTTGTCAATGTCGTTGTCTCCTGTTGTTCTTCTGATTACTTATCTTATTCTTTGGTTTAATGATATTATTCAAGCAGTTCTTCTGTTCAACAGTCGTATTGTTGCTCTTGTGCTCACTTGTACCATTCTTGTTGTTGTTATGTTCACTGGTGTTATTCATATTTTCCTCGTGTTCTTCATATTGTCCTCATGTTTTTCATATTGTCCTCGTGTTCTTCAAGTTGACCTCGTGTTCTTCGTATGGTTCTCTTGTTCTTCATATTGACCTCGTGTTCGTATGGTCCTTGTGTTCTTCATATTGTCCTCGTGTTCTTTATATTGTCCTCTTGTTCTTCATATTGTCTTCGTGTTCTTCATATTGTCCTCGTGTTCTTCATATTGTCCTCGTGTTCTTCATATTGTCCTAGTGTTCTTCATATTGTCCTTGTGTTCTTTGTATTGTCCTCGTGTTCTTCATATTGTCCTCGTGTTCTTCATATTGTCCTCGTGTTCTTCATATTGTCCTCGTGTTCTTCATATTGTCCTCGTGTTCTTCATATTGTCCTAGTGTTCTTCATATTGTCTTCGTGTTCTTCATATTGTCCTCGTGTTCTTCATATTGTCCTCGTGTTCTTTGTATTGTCCTCGTGTTCTTTGTATTGTCCTCGTGTTCTTCATATTGTCCTCGTGTTCTTCATATTGTCCTCGTGTTTTTTATAGTCCTCGTGTTCTTCATATTGTCCTCGTGTTCTTCATATTGTCCTAGTGTTCTTCATATTGTCCTCGTGTTCTTCATATTGTCCTCGTGTTCTTCATATTGTCCTCGTGTTTTTTATAGTCCTCGTGTTCTTCATATTGTCCTCGTGTTCTTCATATTGTCCTCGTGTTCTTCATATTGTCCTCGTGTTTTTTATAGTCCTCGTGTTCTTCATATTGTCCTCGTGTTCTTCATATTGTCCTCGTGTTCATCATATTGTCCTCGTGTTCTTCATATTGTCCTCGTGTTCTTCATATTGTCCTCGTGTTCTTTGTATTGTCCTCGTGTTCTTCATATTGTCCTCGTGTTCTTCATATTGTCCTCGTGTTCTTCATATTGTCCTCGTGTTCTTCATATTGTCCTCGTGTTCTTCATATTGTCCTCGTGTTTTTTATAGTCCTCATGTTCTTCATATTGTCCTCGTGTTCTTCATATGGTCCTCGTGTTCTTCATATTGTCCTCGTGTTCTTCATATTGTCCTCGTGTTCTTCATATTGTCCTCGTGTTTTTTATAGTCCTCGTGTTCTTCATATTGTCCTCGTGTTCTTCATATTGTCCTCGTGTTCTTCATATTGTCCTCGTGTTCTTCATATTGCCCTTGTGTTCTTCGTAATTCTTGTTGTCTTTGGGCTTATAATTGTTATCATAATGTTCACTGCACTTATCATAGTGTTTGGTGATGTTATTCATGTGTCAACTAGAGTTATCTTTATTATTTGCGTTCAGTGTTGTTCCCCATTTTATCCAATGTTTATCCACTGGTGTTATCCTTGTGTGAGATGGTGCTCTTCATGTGCTCACTGGTGTTATCCTTGTGTGAGATGACGCTCTCTATGTGCTCACTGGTGTTATCCTTGTGTTAGATGGTGTTGCTCACGACCTCACTGGTGTTATCCTTGTGTTAGATGGTGTTATTTACTACTCACTGGTGTTATCCTTGTTAGATGGTGTTATTCATGTACTCACTGGTGTTATCCTTGTGTTAGATGGTGCTATTCATGTACTCACTGGTGTTATCCTTGTTAGATGGTGTTATTCATGTACTCACTGGTGTTATCCTTGTGTTAGATGGTGCTATTCATGTACTCACAGGTGTTATCCTTGTGTTAGATGGTGCTATTCATGTACTCACTGGTGTTATCCTTGTTATGTGTTATTCATGTACTCACTGGTGTTATCCTTGTGTTAGATGGTGTTATTCATGTACTCACTGGTGTTATCCTTGTGTGTTAGATGGTGTTATTCATGTACTCACTGGTGTTTTCCTTGTGTTAGATGGTGTTATTCATGTGCTCGCTGGTGTTATTCTTGTGTTAGATGGTGTTATTCACGACCTCACTGGTGTTATTCTTGTGTTAGAGGGTGTTATTCATGTACTCACTGGTGTTATCCTAATTATTCCTGTGTTGGTGTTGGCGTTCACAGGCGTTATCATTCTTATCCTCCTGACTGGTTGTGTTTTCCTTGTTGTCCTCATTTTTCCAGGTGTAATCTTGAGGTTATCTTGAGATGTTTTCGGGGTTTAGCGTTCCCGCGGCCCGGTCCTCGACCAGGCCTCCTTTTTGATACACACACCCAGGAAGCAGCCCGTAGCAGCTGTTTAGCTCCCAGGTACCTATTTACTGCTAGGTGAACAGGACATCTGGGTGGAAAGAAACTCTGCCCATTTGTTTCCGCCTCCGTCGGGGATCGTACTGGGAACCTCAGGACTACGAATCCCGAGCTCTGTCCACTCAGCCGTCAGACCCCCCGGTATAACTTTATTTCATCGCATTCACCAGAGTTATTCGTTTTTATTTTCCTATGTTATCCTTACTGTTCTCGTGTTCAGTGGTTGTCAACTAGGAACTGTGCTTGTGTAAGTGGTGTTATCCTTATGTTCACTCGTGTCATACTTGTTATCCTTGTGTTAATGGTGTTATCCTTATGCTCACTTGTATTATCTTTATGTTCACTGGTTACACAAACAGAAATCACAATAGCGTGATGCATCAAATTAACAAATCCACAAGAGCCCTTTGGGAAGAGGTAGAACGGCCTATTGACATAGCTCGAGTGCATGATGGAATAGTGTAAAATCCTGGTTTGTGTCTCGGAGAGGCTGCAGGATCCAAGTAAATTCAGTAGAATTTCTGGTTGCAATTCTTATACCATGTCGTAGCTCAGTTGATTAAGGCAGCGTCTGCTCTTGGACGTAGGTTCGAATCCTCATCACGGCCCTTGTGGATTTGTTCATATGTTCACTGGTGGTTTCCTTATGTTGACTGGTGTTATACTTATGTTCACTGGTGTTATTCTTATGTTCACTGATGTTATACTTATTGTCCTTGTGTTAATTTAATGGTGTTATCCTTATGTTCACTGGTGTTATCCTTATGATCACTGGTGTTATACTTTTGTTCACTAATGTTATTCTTATGTTCACTTGTTAGTATTAACACATACCTGATGCATCTTTTAATGTTTAATCTGAAATTTTCCATGTAAGACATTATTGTATGCCACGGAGGTCCTTCAGTATCATTGTAACTATATAGCAACAGTTTGGTCGACACGGGACGTAGACTTGGTAGCGTGTCTGAGCGGTGGTAGCTTTCAAGTTCCAAGACGGTTGGAGTAGGCCCATGACGTCATTTCCCACAGAGCTGCAGTGCCCGTTCTCAATTAGGCCGCCAGTAATCCTACAGACCTAGTCAGGGTAGGACCTCAGGACCTCGGTCCTTCACATCTATCTTAGTTACCTTACTCAATAAACTACTTGAAGTGAACTAGTGTGTATCTCTCGAACAACCAAGGAAGTACCGAACGTAAAACGAGGCAAACAATAAAGTGGTGTTATCCTTTTGTTCCCTAGTGTACACAGCATGAAACTATTGAAGGTTGGGAGCCTAGTGCTATGGGTGGCAACAACTTGTAGTCCACGGAGTTGGGCCAGGTGTAGAACTTTGAGGATGTTGGCCTTGTACATAACAGTAAGACCACCAACGTCACGACGGTGTTGCTGGCTCTGATGTTCAGACCGCTCCCACCAGACCTGGTCAAGACTAGAGATGAGTCTTCTTGCCCGTCTCTCCGCTTTGCCCAGTGGAGAATAACACCATCCCCCACTCCCCCGTCCCCCTCGTCCTCCCCACTATCCCCGACTCTCGTCACCTTGTCCTCCCCACCATTCCCCACTCCCTCGTCCGATGCGTTCCCAAATGATCTGATGTTCCCATCAGAAAAATGTGAACTGCAAATGATCTGATGTTCCCATCACTGAAAAATAAGAAGAACAGTTAAAAAAACTAAATGAAAAACAATGAATAAATATAAATAATAAACTATACTGACAAAATAAATGGTACATTAAACAATACAGCTCAATTCCAACACAATGTCACACAAAATAGTTAAATCAAAATGAAAATAAATCGAAATCTATGAAAATTTAATTTATCAATGCAGTCGGAAACATTGAAATTTAATTTTAACATATTTAGAATAGCGTGTGTTGCCTTTACGTGCAACAGATGGCGCTGTTTAAAAAAAAATGTTTTTACCTGTCACAGGTGTGACATTTATATAGTAGGTATACAAAAACACGCGCATATTCGAATGCAACGTTGTGTCAAAATGTCAAAGCAATCGGTAAAGAACTTTCGGAGATTAGCGATTTTGAAGAAACGAACATTTACATTTTTATTTATATAGATATATATATGCAAGTGGAAGAACCTTAGCTGTGCAAAATATTAAAAAACTAAATAGTAACGACATATATGTTAATAAGCACATGGTCTGAGAAACATTTAACGATGTGGGAGGATCGTCTGTAATACGAGATTTCTCTTGTAACTAGTAGATATGACTATAGTAGTAGTAGTAGTCAACTACTCATAGTAGACTCCTCTCTATTTAGAGACTATATTACGGAGAGAAGGAAATTTCATTTAATTTTTCTGCGATCAGTGAATAACACTGTAAGTTACTATGAAAACAATTAAATATTTGTTTTCAAAATACTGAGGTGTGTACATGGCAGGCTGAGCCAAAAATCGTCCTGGGGGTCTGAATGTGACCCGGCCACGCTGTTTTCTTATGAATTCTGGCGACTCGCACCAGCCTATGTTTTTCCTGTACCCCAGACCATTCCTTCTGTCAATCTAGGTAAGGCAAGCCCGCAAGTCTCTAGCCTTCATCTTTGTACGTACAAACAGGCAGTCGAAGAGATTGATAGACAGCCTTTCTTATTTGTAACTAAGTGTTGTACCAGCATTGTACGGTCTGAATCACTTCTGTCCACCTATCCGCCATTCCATCTATCTATTTATGTATTCATCTATCCAATCTGTCTCCGTCTGTCTACATCTATCTCTCCCTCTTATAGAAATTATAATTATCTAATGTGTGTGGTCACCAGGGAAAGGAACTTGGTGGTGTGATATACTAAAAAAATTAAAGTTACCCATTTTCTTTGAGGAAAACCTGCTAAGTTGAGCAAGAATTCAGCTGTTATTTATCCCAGATCAGTGAATAATGGTGTATATTACTATAAGATTTTTTTGGGTAATACTAGTTTTGAAAATATTCAGCTGTTTAGCAGGTGGACAGCGCCACTCGGCGATATTCAAACCCCAATCGTCGTTGTCGACGCGGTTTGAATGTTTGAATTCAAACCCCGACGACAAAAATTTCGTTGGGGTTTAAATGTTATCCCAGCACGTTCCCTTTCAAACTTTGGCGTTCCTGACCGGTTTATGTTCATCCAGTACCCTAGACCAATTATCCATCCAGTACCCTAGATCAATTGTCCATCCAGTACCCTAGACCAATTATCCATCCAGTACCCTAGATCAATTGTCCATCCAGTACCCTAGACCAATTATCCATCCAGTACCCTAGACCAATTGTCCATCCAGTACCCTAGACCAATTGTCCATCCAGTACCCTAGACCAATTATCCATCCAGTACCCTAGACCAATTGTCCATCCAGTACCCTAGACCAATTGTCCATCCAGTACCCTAGACCAATTGTCCATCCAGTACCCTAGACCAATTGTCCATCCAGTACCCTAGACCAATTGTCCATCCATTACCCTAGACCAATTATCCATCCAGTACCCTAGATCAATTGTCCATCCAGTACCCTAGACCAATTATCCATCCAGTACCCTAGATCAATTGTCCATCCAGTACCCTAGACCAATTATCCATCCAGTACCCTAGATCAATTGTCCATCCAGTACCCTAGATCAATTGTCCATCCAGTACCCTAGATCAATTGTCCATCCAGTACCCTAGACCAATTGTCCATCCAGTACCCTAGATCAATTGTTCATCCAGTACCCTGGACAAATTGTTCATCCAGTACCCTGGACAAATTGTTCATCCAGTACCCTGGACAAATTGTTCATCCAGTACCCTGGACAAATTGTTCATCCAGTACCCTGGACAAATTGTTCATCCAGTACCCTGGACAAATTGTTCATCCAGTACCCTAGACCAATTGTTCATCCAGAACCCTGGACAAATTGTTCATCCAGTACCTCTGCCATTTTGGGTGAGTCTTGCCCCAAACGTTTAGCTACAAACATTTAACAGACAGACAGACATTCTCTCCTATAGCATAGGTAAAATAATAATAACATAAATAATTAAACCATTTGTAGCAAATAATACAAAATAGAGATTGTAGGAGAAGAAAATACTGAAAGTGTTCAGGGAGAATCCACTAGGTATTCCGGTCTTCGTGGCTATGGGTCCCTACAATCCCCCTATTTACCCCTATATATATATATATATATATATATATATATATATATATATATATATATATATATATATATATATATATATATATATATATTCACATTGTTTACGCCAAAAAATCAGTATGGATACAAAAAAATACGTTCCATAATCCCACGTGTTAGTGACGAGAGTGTAATATTAACACACAGTGTCACATTAGCTTAGTCAATATATATATGACACAAACACGAAAGTATTCATGTCGAACTGTTTAGCTGTTCGTCTAGACTAAAATATTACATTTCAAGACATAGAGATGAGACTTTCTTCGAGATGTTGACATGTAACACAGACATAAGAAATAATGAAAGCTTCCTAGAAGAATAAATAAATAAACATTTCAAACTCTTTAGTTAAGCTATATGATAAAAATATTAATATAAATTTATTAATATAAATCCAACGAATGTACATGTATACACACCTACGAGAGCACAGGTAAAAGGAAGTATACACACCTAAGAGAGCACGAGTATAAGGAAAGAAGGGCGCATCACCATCACTAACAAGTGTCAGGCACTAATAATTCTTTACAGGAATGTGTCACTCCACCAATATATCTCATCACTGAGTAACATGAGTGTGGCTGTATGAGCAACTCATCCAAGTGGACAGGGAGGTGCCTGGCAGGGACGTGTCCGTCATTAACGAGGCCTGCGGGAAGACAACTTAGAAGTGACAAGTTTGGCACCAACACACACCGGGGCACCTCCACCAAGCACTGGTGCCACACGTCCTCCTGCACTGGTGTCTACCGCGCTACTGGCCCCGTCTGGTCCCGCCCTCCACCTGCTGCTGCTTACCACACCTCCCGCCCTCCACCTGCTGCTGCTTACCACAACTCCCACCCTCCACCTGCTGCTGTTTACCACACCTCCCGCCCTCCACCTGCTGCTGCTTGCCACACCTCCCGCCCTCCACCTGCTGCTGTTTACCACACACCTCCCGCCCTCCACCTGCTGCTGTTTACCACACCTCCCGCCCTCCACCTGCTGCTGCTTACCACACCTCCCGCCCTCCACCTGCTGCTGTTTACCACACACCTCCCGCCCTCCACCTGCTGCTGTTTACCACACACCTCCCGCCCTCCACCTGCTGCTGCTTACCACACCTCCCGCCCTCCACCTGCTGCTGCTTACCACACACCTCCCGCCCTCCACCTGCTGCTGTTTACCACACACCTCCCGCCCTCCACCTGCTGCTGTTTACCACACACCTCCCGCCCTCCACCTGCTGCTGTTTACCACACACCTCCCGCCCTCCACCTGCTGCTGTTTACCACACACCTCCCGCCCTCCACCTACTGCTGCTTACCACACACCTCCCGCCCTCCACCTGCTGCTGCTTACCACACCTCCCGCCCTCTGCAGGGGGGTTTGGGACAAATGTGACCAAACGCCGCTTTCAGTACTTGGCATATGTTGGGTATAAAAAAGTCGCATTTTCAAACTCCGAATACGTGCAGAGAGCCAGAATTTGGCTCCAAAATATGGCTCAGGCATCGTAATTGGGATATTTGGGATATTTTGAAAACTGCAGGGGAGATTGTGCAAAATGTGACTCACTGCTGCTTTCAGTACTTGGCATATGATGGGTATAAAAAGTCGTAATTTCAAACTGCGAATACGTGCAGAGAGACAGAATTTGGCTCCAAAATATGGCTCAGGCCTCGAAATTGGGATGTTTGGGATATTTTTAAAACTGCAGGAGGGTTTGGGACAAATATGGCCAAACGCCGCTTTTAGAACCTGGCTTATGTTTGGTATAAAAAGTCGTAATTTCAAACTGCGAATACGTGCAGAGAGCTTGAATTTGGCTCCAAAATATGGCTCAGGCCTCGAAAGTGGGATGTTTGGGATATTTTGAAAACTGCAGGGGAGTTTGTGCAAAATGTGACTCACTCCTGCTCTCAGTACTTTGCATATGTTGGGTATAAAAAGTCGTAATTTCAAACTGCGAATACGTGCAGAGAGCAAGAATTTGGCTCCAAAATATGGCTCAGGCGTCGAAATTGGAATATTTTGAAAACTGCAGGGGAGTTTGTGCTAAATGTGACTCACTGCTGCTTTCAGTACTTGGCATATGTTGGGTATAAAAAGTCGAAATTTCAAACAGCGAATACGTGCAGAGAGCCAGAATTTGGCTCCAAAATATGGCTCAGGTGTCGAAATTTAGATATTTGGGATATTTCGTAAACTGCAAGGGAGTTTGTGCAAAACGTGACTCACTGCCTCTTTCAGGACTTGGCATATGTTTGAATAAAGTCGTAATTTCAAACTGCGAATACGTGCAGAGAGCCAGAATTTGGCTCCAAAATATGGCTCAGGCGTCGAAATTGGGATGTTTGAGATATTTTGAAAACTGCAGTGAGGTTTTGGAACGAATATGACCAAATGTCGCTTTCAGTACTTGGCATATGTTGGGTATATAAAGTCATAATTTCAAACTGAGAATACGTGCAGAGAGCCAGAATTTGGCTCCAACATATGGATCAGGCCTCAAAATTGGGATATTTGGGATATTTTGAAAACTGCAGGGGATTTTGTGTGAAATGTGACTCACTGCCGCTTTCAGGACTTGGCATATGTTGGGTATAAAATGTCGTAATTTCAAACCGCGAATACGTGCATAGAGCTAGAATTTGGCTCCATAATATTGCTCAGGCCTCGAAATTGGGATGTTTGGGATATTTTGAAAACTGCAGTGCAGTTTGTGCGAAATGTGACTCTGCCGCTTTCAGGACACGGCATATGTTGGGTATAAAATCTCGTAATTTCAAACCGCGAATACGTGCGTAGAGCCAGAATTTGGCTCCAAAATATTGCTCAGTCCTCGAAATTGGGATGTTTGGGATATTTCGAAAACTGCAGGGGAGATTGTGCAAAACGTGACTCACTGCCGCTTTCAGGACTTGGCATATGTTGGGTATAAAAAGTCGTAATTTCAAACTGGGAATACGTGCATAGAGCCAGAATTTGGCTCCAAAATATGGCTCAGGCGTCGAAATTGGGATGTTTTGGATATTTTGAAAACTGCAGTGAGGTTTGGGACAAATATGACCAAACGTCGCTTTCAGTACTTGGCATATGTTGGGTATAAAAAGTCGTAATATCAAACTGTGAATTCGTGCAGAGAGCCAAACGTTGGCTCCAAAATATGGCTCAGGCGTCGAAATTGGGATATTTGGGATATTTGGAAAACTGCAGGGGAGTTTGTGCAAAATGTGACTCACTGCTGCTTTCAGTTCTTGGCATATGTTGGGTATAAAAAGTCGTAATTTCAAACTGTGAATACGTGCATAGAGCCAGAATTTGGCTCCAAAATATTGCTCAGTACTCGAAATTGGGATGTTTGGGATATTTTGAAAACCTTAGGGGGCTTTGAGACAAATATGACCAAAAGCCGCTTTCAGAACTTGGCATATGTTGGGTATAAAAAGTCGTAATTTCAAACTGCGAATACGTGCAGAGAGCCAGAATTTGGCTCCAAAATATGGCTCAGGCCTCGAAATTAGGATATTTGGGATATTTTGAAAGCTGCAGGGGAGTTTGTGCAAAATGTGACTCACTGCTGCTTTCAGAACTTGGCATATGTTGGGTATAAAAATCGTAATATCAAAATTCGAATACGTGCAGAGAGCCAGAATTTGGCTCCAAAATATGGCTCAGGCCTCGAAATTAGGTTGTTTGGGATATTTTGAAAACTGCAGGGAGATTTGGGACACATGTGACCAAACGCCGCTTTCATTGCTTGGCATATTGTGGGTATAAAAAGTCGTAATTTCAAACTGCGAATACGTGCAGAGAGCTTGAATTTGGCTTCAAAATATTGCTCAGTCCTCGAAATTGGGATGTTTGGGATATTTTGAAAACTGCAGGGGGGTTTGGGACAAATATGACCAAATGCCGCTTTCAGAACTTGGCATATGTTGGGAATAAAAAGTCGTAATTTCAAATTGCTATTACGTGCAGAGAGCTTGAATTTGGCTCCAAAATATGGCTCAGGCTTTGAAATTGGGATATTTGGGATATTTTTAAACTGCAGGGGAGTTTGTGCTAAATGTGACTCAGTGCCACTTTCAGTACTTGGCATATGTTGGGTATAAAAAGTCGTAATATCAAACTGTGAATTCGTGCAGAGAGCCAAACGTTGGCTCCAAAATATGGCTCAGGTCTCGATATTGGGATGTTTGGGATATTTTGACAATTGCAGGGAGGTTTGGGACAAATGTGGCCAAACGCCGCTTTCAGTACTTGGCATATGTTGGGTATAAAAAGTCGTAATTTCAAACTGCGAATACGTGCAGAGAGCTTGAATTTTGCTCCAAAATATGGGTCAAGCCTCGAAAGTGGGATGTTTGGGATATTTTGAAAACTGCAGGGGAGTTTGTGCTAAATGTGACTCACTGCTGCTATCAGTACTTGGCATATGTTGGGTATAAAAAGTCGTAATTTCAAACTGCGAATACGTGCAGAGAGCCAGAATTTGGCTCCAAAATATGGCTCAGGAGTCGAAATTGGGATATTTGGGATATTTCGAAAACTGAAAAGGAGTTTGTGCAAAATGTGACTCACTGCCGCTTTCAGGACTTGCCATATGTTGGGTTTAAAAAGTCGTAATTTCAAACTGCGAATACGTGCATAGAGCCAGAATTTGGCTCCAAAATATTGCTCAGTCCTCGAAATTGGGATGTTTTGGATATTTTGAAAACTGCAGGGGAGTTTGTGCAAAATGTGACTCACTGCTGCTTTCAGTACTTGGCATATGTTGGGTATAAAAATCGTAATATCAAAATGCGAATACGTGCAGAGAGCCAGAATTTGGCTCCAAAATATGGCTCAGGCCTCGATATTGAGATGTTTGGGATATTTTGAAAACTGCAAGAAGGTTTGGTACAAATGTAACCAAATGCCGCATTCAGTACTTGGCATATGTTGGGTATAAAAAATTGGTAATTTCAAACTGCGAATACCTGCAGAGAGCCAAAATTTGGCTCCAAAATATGGCTCAGGCGTCGAAATTGCGATATTTAGGATATTTCGAAAACTGCAGGGGAGTTTGTGCAAAATGTGACTCACTGCCGTTTTCAGGACTTGGCATATGTTGGGTATAAAATGTCGTAATTTCAAACCGCGAATACGTGCATAGAGCCAGAATTTGGCTCCAAAATGTGGCTCAGGCCTCGAAATTGGGATGTTTGGGATATTTTGAAAACTGCAGGGGGGGTTTGGGACATATATTACTAAACGCCGTTTTCAGTACTTGGCATATATTGGGTATAAAAAATTCGTAATTTCAAACTGCGAATACGTGAAGAGAGCCAGAATTTGGCTCCAAAATATGGCTCAGGCCTCGAAATTCGGATGTTTGGGAAATTTCGATAACTGCAGGGGAGTTTGTGCAAAATGTGACTCACTGCTGCTTTCAGTACTTGGCATATGTTGGGTATAAAAATCGTAATATCAAAATGTGAATACGTTCAGAGAGCCAGAATTTGGCTCCAAAATATGGCTCAGGCCTCGATATTGAGATGTTTGGGATATTTTGAAAACTGCAAGAAGGTTTGGTACAAATGTAACCAAATGCCGCATTCAGTACTTGGCATATGTTGGGTATAAAAAAATTGTAATTTCAAACTGCGAATACGTGCAGAGACCCAGAATTTGGCTCCAAGTTATGGCTCAGGCCTCGAAATTGGGATATTTGGGATATTTCGAAAACTGCATGGGAGTTTGTGCAAAATGTGACTCACTGCCGTTTTCAGGACTTGGCATATATTGGGTATAAAAAGTCGTAATTTCAAACTGCGAATATGTGCAGAGAGCCAGAATTTGGCTCCAAAATATAGCTCAGGCCTCAAAATTGAGATATTTGGGATATTTCGAAAACTGCAGGGGAGTTTGTGCAAAATGTGACTCACTGCCGCTTTCAGTACTTGGCATATGTTGGGTATAAAAAGTCGTAATTTCAAACTGCGAATACGTGCAGAGAGCCAGAATTTGGCTCCAAAGTAAGGCTTATGCCTCGAAATTGGAATATTTGGGATATTTCGAAAACTGCAGAGGAGTTTGTTCAAAATGTGACTAACTGCCGCTTTCAGGACTTGGCATATGTTGGGTATAAAAAGACATAATATCAAACTGCGAATACTTGCAGAGAGCCAAAATTTGGCTCCAAAATATTGCTCAGGCCTCGAAATTGGGATATTTGGGATATTTTGAAACCTGTAGGGAAGTTTTTGCTAAATGTGACTCACTGCTGCTTTCAGTACTTGGCATATGTTGAGTATAAAAAGTCGTAATTTCACACTGCGAATACGTGCAGAGAGCCAGAATTTGGCTACAAAATATGGCTCAGGCCTCGAAATTAGGATGTTTGGGATATTTTGAAAACTTCAGGGAGATTTGGGACACATGTGACCAAACGCCGCTTACAGTACTTTGCATATGTTGGGTATAAAAAGTCGTCATTTCAAACTGCGAATACGTGCAGAGAGCCAGAATTTGGCTCCAAAATTTGGCTCAGGCCTCGAAATTGAGATGTTTGGGATATTTTGAAAACTGCAGGGGGGATTGGGACAAATGTGACCAAAGCCGCTTTCAGTACATGGCAAATGTTGGGTATAAAAAGTCGTAATTTCAAACTGCGAATACGTGCAGAGAGCCAGAATTTGGCTTCAAAATATGGCTCAGGCCTCGAAATTGGGATGTTTGGGATATTTTGAAAACTGCAGGGGAGTGTTTGCGCAAAATGTGACTCACTGCCACTTTCAGTACTTGGCATATGTTGGGAATAAAAATTCGTAATTTCAAACTGCGAATACGTGCAGAGACCGAGAATTTGGCTCCAAATAATGGCTCAGGCCTCGAAATTGGGATATTTGGGATATTTCGAAAACTGCATGGGAGTTTGTGCAAAATGTGACTCACTGCCACTTTCAGGACTTGGCATATGTTGGGTATAAAAAGTCATAATTTTAATCTGTGAGTACGTGCATAGAGCGCGAATTTGGCTCTAAAATATTGCTCAGTTCTCGAAATTGGGATGTTTGGGATATTTTGAAAACTGCAGGGGGGGTTTGGGACAAATATGACCAAATGCCGCTTTCAGAACTTGGTATATGTTGGGTATAAAAAGTCGTAATTTCAAACTGCGAATACGTGCAGAGAGCTTAAATTTGGATCCAAAATATGGCTCAGGCCTCGAAATTGGGATGATTGGGATATTTCGAAAACAGCAGGGAGGTTTGGGACAAATGTTACTGAACGCCACTTTCAGTACTTGGCATATGTTGGGTATAAAAAGTAGTATTTTCAAACTGCGAATACGTGAAAAGAGCCAGAATTTGGCTCCAAAATATGGCTCAGGCCTCGAAATTGAAATGTTTCGGATATTTTGAAAACTGCAGGGGGGATTGGGACAAATGTGACCAATGCCACTTTCAGTACTTGGCATATGTTGGGTATAAAATGTCGGAATTTCAAACTGCGAATACGTGCAGAGAGCCAGAATTTAACTACAAATTATGACTCAGGCCTCGAAATTGTGATGCGTGGGATATTTTGAAAACTGCAAGGGGGTTTTGGACAAATGTGACCAAACGCAGTTTTCAGTAATTGCCATATGTTATGTATAAAAAGTCGTAATTTCAAACTTCGAATACGTGCAGAGAGCCAGAATTTGGCTCCAAAATATGGCTCAGGCCTCGAAATTTGGATATTTTGGATATTTTGAAAACTGCAGGGGAGTTTGTGCAAAATATGACTCACTGCCGTTTTCAGTACTTGGCATATTTTGGGTATAAAAAGTTCTAATTTAAAACTGCGAATACGTGCAGAGAGCCAGAATTTGGCTCCAAAATATTGCTCAATCCTCGAAATTGGGATGTTTTAGATATTTTGAAAACTGAAGGGGGGATTGGGACAAATGTGACCAAACGCCGCTTTCAGTACTTGGCATATGTTTGGTATAAAATATTGTAATTTCAAACCGCGTATACGTGCATAGAGCCAGAATTTGGCTCCAAAACATGTATCAGGCCTCGAAATATGGATGTTTGTGATATTTTGAAAACTGCAGGGGGAGTTTTAGCCAAATGTGACCAAATGCCGATTTCAGTACTTGGTATATGTTGGGCATAAAAAAGTCGTAATTTCAAACAGCGAATACGTGCAGAGAGCCAGAACTTGGCTCAAAAATATGGCTCAGGCCTCGAAATTGGGATGTTTAGGATATTTTGAAAACTGCAGGGGGGATTGAGACAAATGTGACCAAACGCCACTTTCAGTACTTGGCATATGTTGGGTATAAAAAAGTGGTAATATCAAGCTGCGAATATGTGCAGAGAGCCAGAATTTGGCTCCAAAATATAGCTCAGGCCTCAAAATTGAGATATTTGGGATATTTCGAAAACTGCAGGGGAGTTTGTGCAAAATGTGACTCACTGCCGCTTTCAGTACTTGGCATATGTTGGGTATAAAAAGTCGTAATTTCAAACTGCGAATACGTGCAGAGAGCCAAAATTTGGCTCCAAAATAAGGCTCATGCCTCGAAATTGGAATATTTGGGATATTTCGAAAACTGCAGAGGAGTTTGTTCAAAATGTGACTAACTGCCGCTTTCAGGACTTGGCATATGTTGGGTATAAAAAGACATAATATCAAACTGCGAATACTTGCAGAGAGCCAAAATTTGGCTCCAAAATATTGCTCAGGCCTCAAAATTGGGATATTTGGGATATTTTGAAACCTGTAGGGGAGTTTTTGCTAAATGTGACTCACTGCTGCTTTCAGTACTTGGCATATGTTGAGTATAAAAAGTTGTAATTTCACACTGCGAATACGTGCAGAGAGCCAGAATTTGGCTACAAAATATGGCTCAGGCCTCGAAATTGGGATGTTTTGGATATTTTGAAAACTGCAGGGGGGGTTTGGGACAAATTTGACCAAAAGCCGCTTTCATTACTTGGTATATGTTGGGTATAAAAAGTGGTAATTTCAAACTGCGAATACGTGCAGAGAGCCAGAATTTGGCTCCAAAATATTGCTCAGGCCTCGAAATTGGGATATTTGGGATATTTCGAAAACTGCAGGGGAGTTTGTGCAAAATGTGAATCACTGCTGCTTTCAGTACTTGGCATATGTTGACTATAAAAAGTAGTAATTTCAAACTGCGAATACGTGCAGAGAGCCAGAATTTGGCTCGAAAATATGGCTCAGGCCTCGAAATTAGGATGTTTGGGATATTTTGAAAACTTCAGGGAGATTTGGGACACATGTGACCAAACGCCGCTTACAGTACTTTGCATATGTTGGGTATAAAAAGTCGTCATTTCAAACTGCGAATACGTGCAGAGAGCCAGAATTTGGCTCCAAAATTTGGCTCAGGCCTCGAAATTGAGATGTTTGGGATATTTTGAAAACTGCAGGGGGGATTGGGACAAATGTGACCAAAGCCGCTTTCAGTACATGGCAAATGTTGGGTATAAAAAGTCGTAATTTCAAACTGCGAATACGTGCAGAGAGCCAGAATTTGGCTTCAAAATATGGCTCAGGCCTCGAAATTGGGATGTTTGGGATATTTTGAAAACTGCAGGGGAGTGTTTGCGCAAAATGTGACTCACTGCCACTTTCAGTACTTGGCATATGTTGGGAATAAAAATTCGTAATTTCATACTGCGAATACGTGCAGAGACCGAGAATTTGGCTCCAAATAATGGCTCAGGCCTCGAAATTGGGATATTTGGGATATTTCGAAAACTGCATGGGAGTTTGTGCAAAATGTGACTCACTGCCACTTTCAGGACTTGGCATATGTTGGGTATAAAAAGTCATAATTTTAATCTGTTCGTACGTGCATAGAGCGCGAATTTGGCTCTAAAATATTGCTCAGTTCTCGAAATTGGGATGTTTGGGATATTTTGAAAACTGCAGGGGGGGTTTGGGACAAATATGACCAAATGCCGCTTTTAGAACTTGGTATATGTTGGTTATAAAAAGTCGTAATTTCAAACTGCGAATACGTGCAGAGAGCTTAAATTTGGATCCAAAATATGGCTCAGGCCTCGAAATTGGGATGATTGGGATATTTTGAAAACAGCAGGGAGGTTTGGGACAAATGTTACTGAACGCCACTTTCAGTACTTGGCATATGTTGGGTATAAAAAGTAGTATTTTCAAACTGC
Source organism: Procambarus clarkii (assembly GCF_040958095.1). NCBI lineage: Eukaryota > Metazoa > Arthropoda > Malacostraca > Decapoda > Cambaridae > Procambarus > Procambarus clarkii. The sequence continues at coordinate 19,997,488 of NC_091159.1, forward strand.
GAATACGTGAAAAGAGCCAGAATTTGGCTCCAAAATATGGCTCAGGCCTCGAAATTGAGATGTTTCGGATATTTTGAAAACTGCAGGGGGGATTGGGACAAATGTGACCAATGCCACTTTCAGTACTTGGCATATGTTGGGTATAAAATGTCGGAATTTCAAACTGCGAATACGTGCAGAGAGCCAGAATTTAACTACAAATTATGACTCAGGCCTCGAAATTGTGATGCGTGGGATATTTTGAAAACTGCAAGGGGGTTTTGGACAAATGTGACCAAACGCAGTTTTCAGTAATTGGCATATGTTATGTATAAAAAGTCGTAATTTCAAACTTCGAATACGTGCAGAGAGCCAGAATTTGGCTCCAAAATATGGCTCAGGCCTCGAAATTGGGATATTTGGGATATTTTGAAAACTGCAGGGGAGTTTGTGCAAAATATGACTCACTGCCGTTTTCAGTACTTGGCATATTTTGGGTAAAAAAAGTTCTAATTTAAAACTGCGAATACGTGCAGAGAGCCAGAATTTGGCTCCAAAATATTGCTCAGTCCTCGAAATTAAGATGTTTTAGATATTTTGAAAACTGCAGGGGGGATTGGGACAAATGTGACCAAACGCCGCTTTCAGTACTTGGCATATGTTGGGTATAAAATATTGTAATTTCAAACCGCGTATACGTGCATAGAGCCAGAATTTGGCTCCAAAACATGTATCAGGCCTCGAAATATGGATGTTTGTAATATTTTGAAAACTGCTGGGGGAGTTTTAGCCAAATGTGACCAAATGCCGATTTCAGTACTTGGTATATGTTGGGCATAAAAAAGTCGTAATTTCAAACAGCGAATACGTGCAGAGAGCCAGAACTTGGCTCAAAAATATGGCTCAGGCCTCGAAATTGGGATGTTTAGGATATTTTGAAAACTGCAGGGGGGATTGAGACAAATGTGACCAAACGCCGCTTTCAGTACTTGGCATATGTTGGGTATAAAAAAGTGGTAATATCAAGCTGCGAATATGTGCAGAGAGCCAGAATTTGGCTCCAAAATATAGCTCAGGCCTCAAAATTGAGATATTTGGGATATTTCGAAAACTGCAGGGGAGTTTGTGCAAAATGTGACTCACTGCCGCTTTCAGTACTTGGCATATGTTGGGTATAAAAAGTCGTAATTTCAAACTGCGAATACGTGCAGAGAGCCAGAATTTGGCTCCAAAATAAGGCTCATGCCTCGAAATTGGAATATTTGGGATATTTCGAAAACTGCAGAGGAGTTTGTTCAAAATGTGACTAACTGCCGCTTTCAGGACTTGGCATATGTTGGGTATAAAAAGACATAATATCAAACTGCGAATACTTGCAGAGAGCCAAAATTTGGCTCCAAAATATTGCTCAGGCCTCGAAATTGGGATATTTGGGATATTTTGAAACCTGTAGGGGAGTTTTTGCTAAATGTGACTCACTGCTGCTTTCAGTACTTGGCATATGTTGAGTATAAAAAGTCGTAATTTCACACTGCGAATACGTGCAGAGAGCCAGAATTTGGCTACAAAATATGGCTCAGGCCTCGAAATTGGGATGTTTTGGATATTTTGAAAACTGCAGGGGGGGTTTGGGACAAATTTGACCAAAAGCCGCTTTCATTACTTGGTATATGTTGGGTATAAAAAGTGGTAATTTCAAACTGCGAATACGTGCAGAGAGCCAGAATTTGGCTCCAAAATATTGCTCAGGCCTCGAAATTGGGATATTTGGGATATTTCGAAAACTGCAGGGGAGTTTGTGCAAAATGTGAATCACTGCTGCTTTCAGTACTTGGCATATGTTGACTATAAAAAGTAGTAATTTCAAACTGCGAATACGTGCAGAGAGCCAGAATTTGGCTCGAAAATATGGCTCAGGCCTCGAAATTAGGATGTTTGGGATATTTTGAAAACTTCAGGGAGATTTGGGACACATGTGACCAAACGCCGCTTACAGTACTTTGCATATGTTGGGTATAAAAAGTCGTCATTTCAAACTGCGAATACGTGCAGAGAGCCAGAATTTGGCTCCAAAATTTGGCTCAGGCCTCGAAATTGAGATGTTTGGGATATTTTGAAAACTGCAGGGGGGATTGGGACAAATGTGACCAAAGCCGCTTTCAGTACATGGCAAATGTTGGGTATAAAAAGTCGTAATTTCAAACTGCGAATACGTGCAGAGAGCCAGAATTTGGCTTGAAAATATGGCTCAGGCCTCGAAATTGGGATGTTTGGGATATTTTGAAAACTGCAGGGGAGTGTTTGCGCAAAATGTGACTCACTGCCACTTTCAGTACTTGGCATATGTTGGGAATAAAAATTCGTAATTTCAAACTGCGAATACGTGCAGAGACCGAGAATTTGGCTCCAAATAATGGCTCAGGCCTCAAAATTGGGATATTTGGGATATTTCGAAAACTGCATGGGAGTTTGTGCAAAATGTGACTCACTGCCACTTTCAGGACTTGGCATATGTTGGGTATAAAAAGTCATAATTTTAATCTGTGAGTACGTGCATAGAGCGCGAATTTGGCTCTAAAATATTGCTCAGTTCTCGAAATTGGGATGTTTGGGATATTTTGAAAACTGCAGGGGGGGGGTTTGGGACAAATATGACCAAATGCCGCTTTCAGAACTTGGTATATGTTGGGTATAAAAAGTCGTAATTTCAAACTGCGAATACGTGCAGAGAGCTTAAATTTGGATCCAAAATATGGCTCAGGCCTCGAAATTGGGATGATTGGGATATTTTGAAAACAGCAGGGAGGTTTGGGACAAATGTTACTGAACGCCACTTTCAGTACTTGGCATATGTTGGGTATAAAAAGTAGTATTTTCAAACTGCGAATACGTGAAAAGAGCCAGAATTTGGCTCCAAAATATGGCTCAGGCCTCGAAATTGAGATGTTTCGGATATTTTGAAAACTGCAGGGGGGATTGGGACAAATGTGACCAATGCCACTTTCAGTACTTGGCATATGTTGGGTATAAGATGTCGGAATTTCAAACTGCGAATACGTGCAGAGAGCCAGAATTTAACTACAAATTATGACTCAGGCCTCGAAATTGTGATGCGTGGGATATTTTGAAAACTGCAAGGGGGTTTTGGACATATGTGACCAAACGCAGTTTTCAGTAATTGGCATATGTTATGTATAAAAAGTCGTAATTTCAAACTTCGAATACGTGCAGAGAGCCAGAATTTGGCTCCAAAATATGGCTCAGGCCTCGAAATTGGGATATTTGGGATATTTTGAAAACTGCAGGGGAGTTTGTGCAAAATATGACTCACTGCCGTTTTCAGTACTTGGCATATTTTGGGTATAAAAAGTTCTAATTTAAAACTGCGAATACGTGCAGAGAGCCAGAATTTGGCTCCAAAATATTGCTCAGTCCTCGAAATTAAGATGTTTTAGATATTTTGAAAACTGCAGGGGGGATTGGGACAAATGTGACCAAACGCCGTTTTCAGTACTTGGCATATGTTGGGTATAAAATATTGTAATTTCAAACCGCGTATACGTGCATAGAGCCAGAATTTGGCTCCAAAACATGTATCAGGCCTCGAAATATGGATGTTTGTGATATTTTGAAAACTGCAGGGGGAGTTTTAGCCAAATGTGACCAAATGCCGATTTCAGTACTTGGTATATGTTGGGCATAAAAAAGTCGTAATTTCAAACAGCGAATACGTGCAGAGAGCCAGAACTTGGCTCAAAAATATGGCTCAGGCCTCGAAATTGGGATGTTTAGGATATTTTGAAAACTGCAGGGGGGATTGAGACAAATGTGACCAAACGCCGCTTTCAGTACTTGGCATATGTTGGGTATAAAAAAGTGGTAATATCAAGCTGCGAATATGTGCAGAGAGCCAGAATTTGGCTCCAAAATATAGCTCAGGCCTCAAAATTGAGATATTTGGGATATTTCGAAAACTGCAGGGGAGTTTGTGCAAAATGTGACTCACTGCCGCTTTCAGTACTTGGCATATGTTGGGTATAAAAAGTCGTAATTTCAAACTGCGAATACGTGCAGAGAGCCAGAATTTGGCTCCAAAATAAGGCTCATGCCTCGAAATTGGAATATTTGGGATATTTCGAAAACTGCAGAGGAGTTTGTTCAAAATGTGACTAACTGCCGCTTTCAGGACTTGGCATATGTTGGGTATAAAAAGACATAATATCAAACTGCGAATACTTGCAGAGAGCCAAAATTTGGCTCCAAAATATTGCTCAGGCCTCGAAATTGGGATATTTGGGATATTTTGAAACCTGTAGGGGAGTTTTTGCTAAATGTGACTCACTGCTGCTTTCAGTACTTGGCATATGTTGAGTATAAAAAGTCGTAATTTCACACTGCGAATACGTGCAGAGAGCCAGAATTTGGCTACAAAATATGGCTCAGGCCTCGAAATTGGGATGTTTTGGATATTTTGAAAACTGCAGGAGGGGTTTGGGACAAATTTGACCAAAAGCCGCTTTCATTACTTGGTATATGTTGGGTATAAAAAGTGGTAATTTCAAACTGCGAATACGTGCAGAGAGCCAGAATTTGGCTCCAAAATATTGCTCAGGCCTCGAAATTGGGATATTTGGGATATTTCGAAAACTGCAGGGGAGTTTGTGCAAAATGTGAATCACTGCTGCTTTCAGTACTTGGCATATGTTGACTATAAAAAGTAGTAATTTCAAACTGCGAATACGTGCAGAGAGCCTGAATTTGGCTCGAAAATATGGCTCAGGCCTCGAAATTAGGATGTTTGGGATATTTTGAAAACTTCAGGGAGATTTGGGACACATGTGACCAAACGCCGCTTACAGTACTTTGCATATGTTGGGTATAAAAAGTCGTAATTTCAAACTGCGAATACGTGCAGAGAGCCAGAATTTGGCTCCAAAATTTGGCTCAGGCCTCGAAATTGAGATGTTTGGGATATTTTGAAAACTGCAGGAGGGATTGGGACAAATGTGACCAAAGCCGCTTTCAGTACATGGCAAATGTTGGGTATAAAAAGTCGTAATTTCAAACTGCGAATACGTGCAGAGAGCCAGAATTTGGCTTCAAAATATGGCTCAGGCCTCGAAATTGGGATGTTTGGGATATTTTGAAAACTGCAGGGGAGTGTTTGCGCAAAATGTGACTCACTGCCACTTTCAGTACTTGGCATATGTTGGGAATAAAAATTCGTAATTTCAAACTGCGAATACGTGCCGAGACCGAGAATTTGGCTCCAAATAATGGCTCAGGCCTCGAAATTGGGATATTTGGGATATTTCGAAAACTGCATGGGAGTTTGTGCAAAATGTGACTCACTGCCACTTTCAGGACTTGGCATATGTTGGGTATAAAAAGTCATAATTTTAATCTGTGAGTACGTGCATAGAGCGCGAATTTGGCTCTAAAATATTGCTCAGTTCTCGAAATTGGGATGTTTGGGATATTTTGAAAACTGCAGGGGGGGGTTTGGGACAAATATGACCAAATGCCGCTTTCAGAACTTGGTATATGTTGGGTATAAAAAGTCGTAATTTCAAACTGCGAATACGTGCAGAGAGCTTAAATTTGGATCCAAAATATGGCTCAGGCCTCGAAATTGGGATGATTGGGATATTTTGAAAACAGCAGGGAGGTTTGGGACAAATGTTACTGAACGCCACTTTCAGTACTTGGCATATGTTGGGTATAAAAAGTAGTATTTTCAAACTGCGAATACGTGAAAAGAGCCAGAATTTGGCTCCAAAATATGGCTCAGGCCTCGAAATTGAGATGTTTCGGATATTTTGAAAACTGCAGGGGGGATTGGGACAAATGTGACCAATGCCACTTTCAGTACTTGGCATATGTTGGGTATAAAATGTCGGAATTTCAAACTGCGAATACGGGCAGAGAGCCAGAATTTAACTACAAATTATGACTCAGGCTTCGAAATTGTGATGCGTGGGATATTTTGAAAACTGCAAGGGGGTTTTGGACAAATGTGACCAAACGCAGTTTTCAGTAATTGGCATATGTTATGTATAAAAAGTCGTAATTTCAAACTTCGAATACGCGCAGAGAGCCAGAATTTGGCTCCAAAATATGGCTCAGGCCTCGAAATTGGGATATTTGGGATATTTTGAAAACTGCAGGGGAGTTTGTGCAAAATATGACTCACTGCCGTTTTCAGTACTTGGCATATTTTGGGTATAAAAAGTTCTAATTTAAAACTGCGAATACGTGCAGAGAGCCAGAATTTGGCTCCAAAATATTGCTCAGTCCTCGAAATTAAGATGTTTTAGATATTTTGAAAACTGCAGGGGGGATTGGGACAAATGTGACCAAACACCGCTTTCAGTACTTGGCATATGTTGGGTATAAAATATTGTAATTTCAAACCGCGTATACGTGCATAGAGCCAGAATTTGGCTCCAAAACATGTATCAGGCCTCGAAATATGGATGTTTGTGATATTTTGAAAACTGCAGGGGGAGTTTTAGCCAAACGTGACCAAATGCCGATTTCAGTACTTGGTATATGTTGGGCATAAAAAAGTCGTAATTTCAAACAGCGAATACGTGCAGAGAGCCAGAACTTGGCTCAAAAATATGGCTCAGGCCTCGAAATTGGGATGTTTAGGATATTTTGAAAACTGCAGGGGGGATTGAGACAAATGTGACCAAACGCCACTTTCAGTACTTGGCATATGTTGGGTATAAAAAAGTGGTAATATCAAGCTGCGAATATGTGCAGAGAGCCAGAATTTGGCTCCAAAATATAGCTCAGGCCTCGAAATTGGGATATTTGGAATATTTCGAAAACTGCAGTGGAGTTTGTGTAAAATGTGACTCACTGCTGCTTTCAGTACTTGGCATATGTTGGGTATAAATTTTCGTAATTTCAAACCGCGAATACGTGCATAGAGCCAGAATTTAGCTCTAAAATATGGCTCAGGCCTCGAAATTGGGATGTTTGGGATATTTTGAAAACAGCAGGGAGGTTTGGGACACATGTGACTAAACGCCGCTTTCAGTACTTGGCATATGTTGCGTATAAAATGTCGGAATTTCAAACTGCGAATACGTGCAGAGAACCAGAAGGTGGCTCCAAAATATGGCTCAGGCCTCGAAATTTAGATGTTTGGGATATTTTGAAAACTGCAGGGGGGATTGGGACAAATGTGACCAACGCCACTTTCAGTACTTGGCATATGTTGGGTATAAAATGTCGGAATTTCAAACTGCGAATACGTGCACAGAGCCAGAATTTAACTACAAAATATGGCTCAGGCCTCGAAATTGGGATGTGTGGGATATTTTGAAAACTGCAGGGGGGTTTTGGACAAATGTGACCAAATGCAGTTTTCAGTAATTGGCATTTGTTATGTATAAAAGTTCGTAATTTCAAACTGCGAATACGTGCAGAAAGCCAGAACTTTGCTCAAAAAGTAGGCTCAGGCCTCGAAATTGGGATGTTTGGGATATTTTGAAAACTGCAGGGGGGATTGAGACAAATGTGACCAAATGCCGCTTTCAGTACTTGGTATATGTAGGGTATAAAAAAGTGGTAATTTCAAACTGCGAATATGTGCAGAGAGCCAGAATTTGGCTCCAAAATATGGCTCAGGCCTCGAAATTGGAATATTTGGGATATTTCGAAAACTGCAGGGGAGTTTGTGCGAAATGTGACTCACTGACGCTTTCAGGACTTGGCATATGTTGGGTATAAAATGGCGTAATATCAAACCACGAATACGTGCATAGAGCCAGAATTTGGCTTCAAAATATTTCGCAGGCCTCGAAATTGGGATGTTTGGGATATTTTGAAAACTGCAGGGGGGGGTTTGGGACAAAGGTTACCAAACGCCGCTTTCAGTACTTGACATATATTGGGTATAAAAAAGTCGTAATTTCAAACTGCGAATACGTGCAGAGAGCCAGAGTTTGGCTCCAAAATATGGCTCAGGCCACGAAATTTGGATGTTTGGGATATTTCGAAAACTGCAGGGGAGTTTGTGCAAAATGTGACTCACTGCCGTTTTCAGTACTTGGCATATGTTGGGTATAAAAATCGTAATATTAAACTGCGAATACGTGGAGAGAGCCAGAATTTTGCTCCATAATATGGCTCAGGCCTCGATATTGTGATGATTGGGATATTTTGAAAACTGCAGGGAGGTTTGGGACAAATGTGACCAAACGCCACTTTCAGTACTTGGCATATGTTGGGCATAAAAAGTCGTAATTTCAAACTGCGAATACGTGCAGAGAGCCAGAATTTGGCTCCAAAATATGGCTCAGGCGTCGAAATTTTGATATTTGGGATATTTCGAAAACTGCAAGGAAGTTTGTGCAAAATGTGACACACAGCCGCTTTCAGGAATTGGCATATGTTGGGTATAAAATGGGGTAATATCAAACCGCGAATACGTGCATAGAGCCAGAATTTGGCTCCAAAATATGGCTCAGGCGTCGAAATTAGGATATTTGGGATATTTCGAAAACTGCACGGGAGTTTCTGCAAAATTTGACTCACTGCCGCTTTCAAGACTTGGCATATGATAGGTATAAAATGTCGTAATTTCAAACCGCGAATACGTGCATAGAGCCAGAATTTTTCTCCAAAATATGGCTCAGGCCTCGAAATTGGGATGTTTGGGATATTTTGAAAACTGCAGGGGGGGTTTGGGACATATGTGACCAAACGCCGCTTTCTGTACTTGGTATATGTTGGGTATAAAAAGTCGTAATTTCAATCTGCGAATACTTGCATAGAGCCAGAATTTGGCTCCAAAATATGGCTCAGGCTTCGAAATTGGGATGTTTGGGATATTTTTAAAATTGAAGGGAGGTTTGGGACAAATGTGACCAAACGCCACTTTCAGTACTTGGCATATGTTGGGTATAAAAAGTCGTAATTTCAAACCGCGAATATGTGCAGAGAGCCAGAATTTGGCTCCAAAATATGGCTCAGGCCTCAAAATTGGGATATTTGGGATATTTCGAAAACTGCAGGGGAGTTTGTGCGAAATGTGACTCACTGCTGCTTTTAGGGCTTGGCATATGTTGGGTAAAAAATGTCGTAATTTCAAACCGCGAATACGTGCATAGAGCCAGAATTTGGCTCCAAAATATGGCTCAGGCCTCGAAATTGGGATGTTTGGGATATTTTGTAAACTGCAGGGGGGGTTTGGGACAAATGTGACCAAACGCCGCTTTCAGTACTTGGCATATGTTGGGTATAAAATGTTGTAATTTCAAACCGCGTATACGTGCATAGAGCCAGAATTTTTCTCCAAAATATGGCTCAGGCCTCGAAATTGGGATGTTTGGGATATTCTGAAAACTGCAGGGGGGGTTTGGGACAAATGTGACCAAACGCCGCTTTCAGTACTTGGTATATGTTGGGTATAAAAAAGTCGTAATTTCAAACTGCGAATACGTGCAGAGAGCCAGAATTTGGCTCCAAAATATGGCTCAGGCCTCGAAATTGGGATATTTGAGATATTTCGAAAACTCCAGGGAAGTTTGTGCAAAATGTGACTCACTGCTGCTTTCAGTACTTGGCATATGTTGGGTATTAAATGTCGTAGTTTCAAAACGCGAATACGTGCATAGAGCGAGAATTTAGCACTAAAATATGGCTCAGGCCTCGAAATTGGGATGTTTGGGATATTTTGAAAACTGCAGGGGGGGGGGGGGGGGGGGGTTTGGGACAAATGTGACCAAACGCCGCGTTCAGTAGATAGCATATGTTGGGTATAAAAAAATCGTAATTTCAGACTGCGAATACGTGCAGAGAGCCAGAATTTGGCTCCAAAATATGGCTCAGGCCTCGAAATTGGGATATTTGGAATATTTCGAAAACTGCAGGGGAGTTTGTGCGAAATGTGACTCACTGACGTTTTCAAGACTTGGCATATGTTGGGTATAAAATGTCGTAATTTCAAACCGCGAATACGTGCAGAGAGCCAGAATTTGGCTCCAAAATATGGCTCAGGCCTCGAAATTGTGATGTTTGGGATATTTTGAAAACTGCAGGGGGGATTGAGACAAATGTGACCAAATGCCGCTTTCAGTACTTGGCATATGTTGGGTATAAAAAAGTGGTAATTTCAATTTGCGAATACGTGCAGAGAGCCAGAATTTGGCTCCAAATATTGCTCAGGCCTCGAAATTGGGATATTTGGGATATTTCGAAAACTGCAGGGGAGTTTGTGCGAAATGTGTCACACTGCCGCTTTCAGGACTTGGCATATGTTGGGTATAAAATGGGGTAATATCAAACCGCGAATACGTGCATAGAGCTAGAATTTGGCTCCAAAATATGGCTCAGGCGTCGAAATTAGGATATTTGGGATATTTCGAAAACTGCACGGGAGTTTGTGCAAAATTTGACTCACTGCCGCTTTCATGACTAGGCATATGTTGGGTATAAAAAGGTAATTTTAAACTGCGAATACGTGCATAGAGCCAGAATTTGGCTCAAAAATATTGCTCTGTCCACGAAATTGGGATGTTTGGGATATTTTGAAAACTCCTGGGGAGTTTGTGCAAAATGTGACTCACTGCCGCTTTCAGTACTTGGCATATGTTGGGTATAAAAAGTCGTAATATCAAACTGCGAATACTTGCAGAGAGCCAAAATTTGGCTCCAAAATATGGCTCAGGCTTCGAAATTGGGATATTTGGGATATTTCGAAAACTGCAAGGGAGTTTGTGCGAAATGTGACTCACTGCCGCTTCCAGTACTTGGCATATGTTGGGTAAAAAATGTCGTAATTTCAAACCGCGAATACGTGCATAGAGCCTGAATTTTGCTCCAAAATATGGCTCAGGCCACGAAATTGGTTTGTTTGGGATATTTTAAAAACTACAGGGGGGGGGGGGGTTTGGGACAAATGTGACCAAACGCCGCGTTCAGTTCTGGGCATATGTTGGGTATAAAAAAGTCGTAATTTCAAACTGCGAATACGTTCAGAGAGCCAGAATTTGGCTCCAAAATATGGCTCAGGCCTCGAAATTGGGATATTTGGGATATTTCGAAAACTGCAGGGGAGTTTGTGCGAAATGGGACTCACTGCCGCTTTCAAGACTTTGCATATGTTGGGTATAAAATGTCGTAATTTCAAACCGCGAATACGTGCATAGAGTCAGAATTTTGCTCCAAAATATGGCTCAGGCCTCAAAATTGGGATGTTTGGGATATTTTGAAAACTGCAGGGGGGGTTTGGGACAAATGTGACCAAATGCCGCGTTCAGTACTGGGCATATGTTGGGTATAAAAAAGTCGTAATTTCAAACTGCGAATACGTGCAGAGAGCCAGAACTTGGCTCCAAAATATGGCTCAGGCCTCGAAATTGGGATGTTTGGGATATTTTGAAAACTGCAGGGGGGATTGAGACAAATGTGACAAAACGCCGTTTTCAGTACTTGGCATATGTTGGGTATGTAAATTCATAAATTCAAACTGCGAATACGTGCAGAGAGCCAGAATTTGGCTCCAAAATATGGCTCATGCCTCGAAATTGGGATGTTTGAGATATTTTGAAAACTGCAGGGAGGTTTGGGACAAATGTGACCAAACGCCACTTTCAGTACTTGGCATATGTTGGGTATAAAAATTCGTAATTTCAAACTGCGAATACGTGCAGAAAGCCAGAATTTGGCTACAAAATATGGCTCAGGATTCAAAATTGGGATATTTGGGATATTTCGAAAACTGCAGGGAAGTTTGTGCGAAATGTGACTCACTGCCGCTTTCAGAACTTGGCATATGTTTATTATAAAATCTCGGAATTTCAAACCTCGAATACGTGCATAGAGCCAGAATTTGGCTCCAAAATATGGCTCAGGCCTCGAAATTGTGATGTTTGGGATATTTTGGAAACTGTAGGGGGGATTGAGACAAATGTGACCAAATGCCGCTTTCAGTACTTGGCATATGTTGTGTATAAAAAAGTGGTAATTTCAATTTGCGAATACGTGCAGAGAGCCAGAATTTGGCTCCAAATATTGCTCAGGCCTCGAAATTGGGATATTTGGGATATTTCGAAAATTGCAGGGGAGTTTGTTCGAAATGTGTCACACTGCCGCTTTCAGGACTTGGCATATGTTGGGTATAAAATGGGGTAATATCAAACCGCGAATACGTGCATAGAGCCAGAATATGGCTCCAAAATATGGCTCAGGCGTCGAAATTAGGATATATGGGATATTTCGAAAACTGCACGGGAGTTTGTTCAAAATTTGACTCACTGCCGCTTTCATGACTAGCCATATGTTGGGTATAAAATGGTAATTTTAAACTGCGAATTCGTGCATAGAGCCAGAATTTGGCTCAAAAATATTGCTCTGTCCGCGAAATTGGGATGTTTGGGATATTTTGAAAACTCCAGGGGAGTTTGTGCGAAATAGGACTCACTGCCGCTTTCAAGACTTGGCATATGTTGGGTATAAAATGACGTAATTTCAAACCGCGAACACGTGCATAGAGTCAGAATTTTGCTCGAAAATATGGCTCAGGCCTCGAAATTGGGATGTTTGGGATATTTTGAAAACTGCAGGGGGGATTGAGACAAATGTGACCAAACGCCGTTTTCAGTACTTGGCATATGTTGGGTATGTAAATTCATAAATTCAAACTGCGAATACGTTCAGAGAGCCAGAATTTGGCTCCCAAATATGGCTCATGCCTCGAAATTGGGATGTTTGGGATATTTTGAAAACTGCAGGGAGGTTTGGGACAAATGTGACCAAACGCCACTTTCAGTACTTGGCATATGTTGGGTATAAAAATTCGTAATTTCAAACTGCGAATACGTGCAGAAAGCCAGAATTTGGCTCCAAAATATGGCTCAGGCTTCAAAATTGGGATATTTGGGATATTTCGAAAACTGCAGGGGAGTTTGTGCGAAATGTGACTCACTGCCGCTTTCAGAACTTGGCATATGTTGGGTATAAAATCTCGTAATTTCAAACCGCGAATACGTGCATAGAGCCAGAATTTGGCTCCAAAATATGGCTCAGGCCTCGAAATTGGGATGTTTGGGATATTTTGAAAACTGCAGGGGGGGTTTGGGACAAATGTGACCAAACGCCGCTTTCCGTACTTGGTATATGTTGGGTATAAAAAAGAAGTAATTTCAAACTGCGAATACGTGCAGAGAGCCAGAGTTTGGCTCCAAAATATGGCTCAGGCCTCGAAATTGGGATGTTTGGGATATTTCGAAAACTGCAGGGGAGTTTGTGCAAAATTTGACTCACTGCCGCTTTCATGACTTGGCATATGTTGGGTATAAAAAGGTAATTTTAAATTGCGAATACGTGCATAGAGCCAGAATTTGGCTAAAAAATATTGCTCTGTCCTCGAAATTGGGATGTTTGGGATATTTTGAAAATTCCAGGGGGGTTTGGGACCAATATGACCAAACGCCGCTTTCAGAACTTGGCATATGTTGGGTATAAAAAGTCGTAATTTCAAACTGCGAATACGTGCAGAGAGCATGAATTTGGCTCCAAAATATGGCTCGGGCGTCGAAATTGCGATATTTGGGACATTTCGAAAACTGCAAGGGAGTTTGTTCGAAATGTGACTCACTGCCGCTTTCAGGACTTGGCATATGTTGGGTATAAAATGTCGTAATTTCAAACCACGAATACGTGCATAGAGCCAGAATTTGGATCCAAAATTTGGCTTAGGCCTCGAAATAGAGATGTTTGGGATATTTTGAAAACTACAGGGGGGGGGGGTTTGGGACAAATGTGACCAAATGCCGCGTTCAGTACTTGGCATATGTTGGGTATAAAAAAGTCGTAATTTCAAACTGCGAATACATGCAGAGAGCCAGAATTTGGCTCCAAAATATGGCTCAGGCGTCGAAATTGGAATGTTTGAGATATTTTGAAAACTGCAGTGAGGTTTTGGGACAAATATGACCAAACGTCGCTTTCAGTACTTGGCATATGTTGGGTATATATAGTCATAATTTCAAACTGAGAATACGTGCAGAGAGCCAGAATTTGGCTCCAATATAAAGATCTGGCCTCAAAATTGGGATATTTGGGATATTTTGAAAACTGCAGGGGGGATTGAGACAAATGTGACCAAACGCCGCTTTCAGTACTTGGCATATGTTGGGTATAAAAAAGTGGTAATTTCAATTTGCGAATACGTGCAGAGAGCCAGAATTTGGCTCCAAATATTGCTCAGGCCTCGAAATTGGGATATTTGGGATATTTCGAAAACTGCAGGGGAGTTTGTGCGAAATATGACACACTGCCGCTTTCAGGATTTGGCATATGTTGGGTATAAAATGGGGTAATATCAAACCGCGAATACGTGCATAGAGCCAGAATTTGGCTCCAAAATATGGCTCAGGCGTCGAAATTGGGATATTTGGGATATTTCGAAAACTGCACGGGAGTTTGTGCAAAATTTGACTCACTGCCGCTTTCATGACTTGGCATATGTTGGGTATAAAAAGGTAATTTTAAACTGCGAATAGGTGCATAGAGCCAGAATTTGGCTCAAAAATATTGCTCTGTCCTCGAAATTGGGATATTTTGAAAACTCCAGGGGAGTTTGTGCAAAATGTGACTATCTGCCGCTATCAGTACTTGGCATATGTTGGATATAAAAAGTCGTAATATCAAACTGTGAATACTTGCAGAGAGCCAAAATTTGGCTGCAAAAAAATTTGGCTCAGGCCTCGAAATTGGGATATTTGGGATATTTTGAAAACTGCAGGGGAGTTTGTGCAAAATGTGACTCACTGCTGCTTTCAGTACTTGGCATATGTTGGGTAAAAAATGTCGTAATTTCAAACCGAGAATACGTGCATAGAGCCTGAATTTTGCTCCAAAATATGGCTCAGGCGTCGAAATTGGGATATTTGGGATATTTCGAAAACTGCATGGGAGTTTGTGCGAAATGTGACTCACTGCCGCTTTCAGTACTTGGCATATGTTGGGTAAAAAATGTCGTAATTTCAAACCGCGAATACGTGCATAGAGCCTGAATTTTGCTCCAAAATATGGCTCAGGCCACGAAATTGGGATGTTTGGGATATTTTGAAAACTACAGGGGGGGTTTGGGACAAATGTGACCAAGCGCCGCGTTCAGTACTGGGCATATGTTGGGTATAAAAAAGTCGTAATTTCAAACTGCGAAAACGTTCAGAGAGCCAGAATTTGGCTCCAAAATATGGCTCAGGCCTCGAAATTGGGATATTTGGGATATTTCGAAAACTGCAGGGGAGTTTGTGCAAAATGGGACTCACTGCCGCTTTCAAGACTTGGCATATGTTGGGTATAAAATGTCGTAATTTCAAACCGCGAATACGTGCAAAGAGCCAGAATTTTTGCTCCAAAATATGGCTCAGGCCTCAAAATTGGGACGTTTGGGATATTTTGAAAACTGCAGGGGGGGGTTTGGGGCAAATGTGACCAAATGCCGCGTTCAGTACTGGGAATATGTTGGGTATAAAAAAGTCGTAATTTCAAACTGCGAATACGTGCAGAGAGCCAGAACTTGGCTCCAAAATATGGCTCAGGCCTCGAAATTGGGATGTTTGGGATATTTTGAAAACTGCAGGGAGGTTTGGGACATATGTGACCAAACGCCACTTTCAGTACTTGGCATATGTTGGGTATAAAAAGTCGTAATTTCAAACTGCGAATACGTGCAGAAAGCCAGAATTTGGCTCCAAAATATGGCTCAGGCCTCGAAATTGGGATATTTGGGATATTTCGAAAACTGCAGGGGAGTTTGTGCGAAATGTGACTCACTGCTGCTTTCAGAACTTGGCATATGTTGGGTATAAAATCTCATAATTTCAAACCGCGAATACGTACATAGAGCCAGAATTTGGCTCCAAAATATGGCTCAGGCCTCGTAATTGGGATGTTTGGGATATTTTGAAAACTGCAGGGGGGATTTGGGACAAATGTGACCAAACACCGCTTTCTGTACGTGGCATATGTTGGGTATAAAAAAGAAGTAATTTCAAACTGTGAATACGTGCAGAGAGCCAGAGTTTGGCTCCAAATAATGGCTCAGGCTTCGAAATTGGGATGTTTGGGATATTTCGAAAACTGCAGGGGAGTTTGTGCAAAATTTGACTCACTGCCGCTTTCATGACTTGGCATATGTTGGGTATAAAAAGGTAATTTTAAATTGCGAATACGTGCATAGAGCCAGAATTTGGCTCAAAAATATTGCTCTGTCCTCGAAATTGGGATGTTTGGGATATTTTGAAAACTCCAGGGGGGTTTGGGACCAATATGACCAAACGCCGCTTTCAGAATTCGGCATATGTTGGGTATAAAAAGTCGTAATTTCAAACTGCGAATACGTGCAGAGAGCTTGAATTTGGCTCCAAAATATGGCTCAGGCCTTGAAATTGGGATGTTTGGGATATTTTGAAAACTACAGGGGGGGCGGGGTTTGGGACAAATGTGACCAAATGCCGCGTTCAGTACTTGGCATATGTTGGGTATAAAAAAGTCGTAATTTCAAACTGCGAATACGTGCAGAGAGCCAGCATTTGGCTCAAAAATATGGCTCAGTCCTCGAAATTGGGATATTTCGAAAACTGCAGGGGAGTTTGTGCGAAATGTGACTCACTGCCGCTTTCAAGACTTGGCATATGTTGGGTATAAAATGTCGTAATTTCAAACCGCGAATACGTGCATAGAGCCAGAATTTGGCTCCAAAATATGACTCAGGCCTCGAAATTGGGATGTTTGGGATATTTTGAAAACTGCAGTGTGATTGAGACAAATGTGACCAAACGCCGCTTTCAGTACCTGGCATATGTTGGGTATAAAATAGTGGTAATTTCAAACTGAGAATACATGCAGAGAGCCAGAATTTGGCTCCAAAATATGGCTCAGGTGTCGAAATTGGGATATTTGGGATATTTCGAAAACTGCAAGGGAGTTTGTGCAAAACGTGACTCACTGCCTCTTTCAGGACTTGGCATATGTTTGAATAAAGTCGTAACATCAAACTGCGAATACGTGCAGAGAGCCAGAATTTGACTCCAAAATATGGCTCAGGCGTCGAAATTGGGATATTTGAGATAATTTGGGATATTTGAGATATTTTGAAAACTGCAGTGAGGTTTTGGGACAAATATGACCAAACGTTACTTTCAGTACTTGGCATATGTTGGGTATATAAAGTCATAATTTCAAACTGAGAATACGTGCAGAGAGCCAAAATTTGGCTCCAACATATGGATCAGGCCTCAAAATTGGGATATTTGGGATATTTTGAAAACTGCAGGGGGGATTGAGACAAATGTGACCAAACGCCGCTTTCAGTACTTGGCATATGTTGGGTATAAAAAAGTGGTAATTTCAATTTGCGAATACGTGCAGAGAGCCAGAATTTGGCTCCAAATATTGCTCAGGCCTCGAAATTGGGATATTTGGGATATTTCGAAAACTGCAGGGGAGTTTGGGCGAAATGTGACTCACTGCCGCTTTCAGTACTTGGCATATGTTGGGTATAAAATGGGGTAATATCAAACCGCGAATACGTGCATAGAGCCAGAATTTGGCTCCAAAATATGGCTCAGGCGTCGAAATTGGGATATTTGGGATATTTCGAAAACTGCACGGGAGTTTGTGCAAAATTTGACTCACTGCCGCTTTCATGACTTGGCATATGTTGGGTATAAAAAGGTAATTTTAAACTGCGAATAGGTGCATAGAGCCAGAATTTGGCTCAAAAATATTGCTCTGTCCTCGAAATTGGAATGTTTGGGATATTTTGAAAACTCCAGGGGAGTTTGTGCAAAATGTGACTCACTGCCGCTTTCAGTACTTGGCATATGTTGGGTATAAAAAGTCGTAATATCAAACTGCGAATACTTGCAGAGAGCCAAAATTTGGCTCCAAAATATTGCTCAGGCCTCGAAATTGGGATATTTGGGATATTTTGAAAACTGCAGGGGAGTTTGTGCAAAATGTGACTCACTGCTGCTTTCAGTACTTGGCATATGTTGGGTATAAAAAGTCGTAATTTCAAACTGCGAATACGTGCAGAGAGCCAGAATTTGGCTCCAAAATATGGCTCAGGCGTCGAAATTGGGATATTTGGGATATTTCGAAAACTGCAAGGGAGTTTGTGCGAAATGTGACTCACTGCCGCTTTCAGGACTTGGCATATGTTGGGTAAAAAATGTCGTAATTTCAAACCGCGAATACGTGCATAGAGCCTGAATTTTGCACCAAAATATGGCTCAGGCGTCAAAATTGGGATGTTTGGGATATTTTGAAAACTGCAGGGGGGGTTTGGGACAAATGTGACCAAACACCGCTTTCTGTACTTGGTATATGTTGGGTATAAAAAAGAAGTAATTTCAAACTGCAAGTACGTGCAGAGAGCCAGAGTTTGGCTCCAAATAATGGCTCAGGCCTCGAAATTGGGATGTTTGGGATATTTCGAAAACTGCAGGGGAGTTTGTGCAAAATTTGACTCACTGCCGCTTTCATGACTTGGCATATGTTGGGTATAAAAAGTCGTAATTTCAAACTGCGAATGCGTGCTGAGAGCCAGAATTTGGCTCCAAAATATGGCTCAGGCGTCAAAATTGGGATATTTGGGATATTTCGAAAACTGCAAGGGAGTTTGTGCAAAATGTGACTCACTGCCGCTTTCAGAACTTGGCAAATGTTGGGTATAAAATCTCATAATTTCAAACCGCGAATACGTGCATAGAGCCAGAATTTGGCTCCAAAATATGGCTCAGGCCACGAAATTGGGATGTTTGGGATATTTTGAAAACTACAGGGGGGGTTTGGGACAAATGTGACCAAACGCCGCGTTCAGTACTGGGCATATGTTGGGTATAAAAAAGTCGTAATTTCAAACTGCGAATACGTTCAGAGAGCCAGAATTTGGCTCCAAAATATGGCTCAGGCCTCGAAATTGGGATATTTGGGATATTTCGAAAACTGCAGGGGAGTTTGTGCGAAATGGGACTCACTGCCGCTTTCAAGACTTGGCATATGTTGAGTATAAAATGTCGTAATTTCAAACTGCGAATACATGCATAGAGCCAGAATTTGGCTCCAAAATATGGCTCAGGCCTTGAAATTGGGATGTTTGTGATATTTTGAAAACTGCAGGGAGTGTTTGGGACAAATGTGACCAAACGCCGCTTTCAATACTTGGCATATGTTGGGTATAAAAATCGTAATATTAAACTGCGAATACGTGCAGAGAGCCAGAATTTGGCTCCATAATATGGCTCAGGCCTCGATATTGGGATATTTGGGATATTTCGAAAACTGCAAGGGAGTTTGTGCAAAATGTGACTCACTGCCGCTTTCAGGAATTGGCATATGTTGGGTATAAAAAGTCGTAATTTCAATCTGCGAATACGTGCATAGAGCCAGAATTTGGCTCCAAAATATGGCTTAGGCCTCCAAATTGGGATGTTTATGATATTTTTAAAACTGCAGGGAGGTTTGGGACAAATGTGACCAAACGCCACTTTCAGTACTTGGCATATGTTGGGTATAAAAAGTCGTAACTTCAAACTGCGAATATGTGCAGAGAGCCAGAATTTGGCTCAAAAATATGGCTCAGGCCTCAAAATTGGGATATTTGGGATATTTCGAAAACTGCAGGGGAGTTTGTGCGAAATGGGACTCACTGCCGCTTTCAAGACTTGGCATATGTTGGGTATAAAATGTCGTAATTTCAAACCGCGAATACTTGCATAGAGCCAGAATTTTGCTCCAAAATATGGCTCAGGCCTCGAAATTGGGATGTTTGGGATGTTTTGAAAACTGCAGGGGGGGTTTGGGACAAATGTGACCAAACACCGCTTTCTGTACTTGGTATATGTTGGGTATAAAAAAGAAGTAATTTCAAACTGCAAGTACGTGCAGAGAGCCAGAGTTTGGCTCCAAATAATGGCTCAGGCCTCGAAATTGGGATGCTTGGGATATTTCGAAAACTGCAGGGGAGTTTGTGCAAAATTTGACTCACTGCCGTTTTCATGACTTGGCATATGTTGGGTATAAAAAGGTTATTTTAAATTGCGAATACGTGCATATAGCCAGAATTTGGCTCAAAAATATTGCTCTGTCCTCGAAATTGGGATGTTTGGGATATTTTGAAAACTACAGGGGGGTTTGGGACCAATATGACCAAACGCCGCTTTCAGAACTTGGCATATGTTGGGTATAAAAAGTCGTAATTTCAAACTGCGAATACGTGCAGAGAGCTTGAATTTGGCTCCAAAATATGGCTCAGGCCTCGAAAGTGGGATGTTTGCGATATTTTGAAAACTGCAGTGGAGTTTTTGCAAAATGTGACTCACTGCTGCTTTCAGTACTTGGCATATGTTGGGTATAAAAAGTCGTAATTTCAAACTACGAATACGTGCTGAGAGCCAGAATTTGGCTCCAAAATATGGCTCAGGCGTCAAAATTGGGATATTTGGGATATTTCGAAAACTGCAAGGGAGTTTGTGCAAAATGTGACTCACTGCCGCTTTCAGAACTTGGCATATGTTGGGTATAAAATCTCATAATTTCAAACCGCGAATACGTGCATAGAGCCAGAATTTGGCTCCAAAATATGGCTCAGGCCACGAAATTGGGATGTTTGGGATATTTTGAAAACTACAGGGGGGGGTTTGGGACAAATGTGACCAAACGCCGCGTTCAGTACTGGGCATATGTTGGGTATAAAAAAGTCGTAATTTCAAACTGCGAATACGTTCAGAGAGCCAGAATTTGGCTCCAAAATATGGTTCAGGCCTCGAAATTGGGATATTTGGGATATTTCGAAAACTGCAGGGGAGTTTGTGCGAAATGGGACTCACTGCCGCTTTCAAGACTTGGCATATGTTGAGTATAAAATTTCGTAATTTCAAACTGCAAATACATGCATAGAGCCAGAATTTGGCTCCAAAATATGGCTCAGGCCTCGAAATTGGGATGTTTGTGATATTTTGAAAACTGCAGGGAGTGTTTGGGACAAATATGACCAAACGCCGCTTTCAGTACTTGGTATATGTTGGGTATAAAAAAGTCGTAATTTCAAACTGCGAATACGTGCAGAGAGCCAGAACTTGGCTCCAAAATATGGCTCAGGCCTCGAAATTGGATGTTTGGGATATTTTGAAAACTGCAGGGGGGATTGAGACAAATGTGACCAAACGACGCTTTCAGTACTTGGCATATGTTGGGTATAAAAATCGTAATATTAAACTGCGAATACGTGGAGAGAGCCAGAATTTGGCTCCATAATATGGCTCAGGCCTCGATATTGGGATATTTGGGATATTTCGAAAACTGCAAGGGAGTTTGTGCAAAATGTGACCCACTGCCGCTTTCAGGAATTGGCATATGTTGGGTATAAAAAGTCGTAATTTCAATCTGCGAATACGTGTATAGAGCCAGAATTTTGCTCCAAAATATGGCTCAGGCCTCGAAATGGGGATGTTTGGGATATTTTGAAAACTGCAGGGGGGGTTTGGGACAATTGTGACCACACGCTGCGTTCAGTACTGGGCATATGTTGGGTATAAAAAATCGTGATTTCAAACTGCGAATACCTGCTGAGAGCCAGAATTTGGCTCCAAAATATGGCTCAGGCCTCGAAATTGGGATGTTTGGGATATTTCGAAAACTGCAGGGGAGTTTGTGCAAAATGTGACTCACTGCCGCTTTCAGTACTTGGCATATGTTGGGTATAAAAATCGTAATATCAAACTGCGAATACGTGCAGAGAGCCAGAATTTGGCTCCAAAATATGGCTCAGGCCTCAAAATAGGGATATTTGGTATATTTCGAAAACTGCAGTGGAGTTTGTTCGAAATGTGACTCACTGCCACTTTCAGGACTTGGCATATGTTGGGTATAAAATGTCGTAATTTCAAACCACGAATACGTGCATAGATCCAGAATTTGGCTCCAAAATTTGGCTTAGGCCTCGAAATAGGGATGTTTGGGATATTTTGAAAACTACAGGGGGGGGGGGTTGGGACAAATGTGAACTAATGCCGCGTTCAGTATTTGGCATATGTTGGGTATAAAAAAGTCGTAATTTCAAACTGCGAATACGTGCAGAGAGCCAGCATTTGGCTCCAAAATATGGCTCAGTCCTCGAAATTGGGATATTTCGAAAACTGCAGGGGAGTTTGTGCGAAATGTGACTCACTGCCGCTTTCAAGACTTGGCATATGTTTCAATAAAGGCGTAATATCAAACTGCGAATACGTGCAGAGAGCCAGAATTTGGCTCCAAAATATGGCTCAGGCGTCGAAATTGTGATGTTTGAGATATTTTGAAAACTGCAGTGAGGTTTTGGGACAATTATGACCAAACGCCGCTTTCAGTATTTGGCATATGTTGGGTATAAAAAAGTGGTAATTTCAATTTGCGAATACGTGCAGAGAGCCAGAATTTGGCTCCAAAATATGGCTCAGGCCTCGAAATTGGGATGTTTGTGATATTTTGAAAACTGCAGGGAGTGTTTGGGACAAATATGACCAAACGCCGCTTTCAGTACTTGGCATATGTTGGGTATATAAAGTCATAATTTCAAACTGAGAATACGTGCAGAGAGCCAGAATTTGGCTCCAACATATGGATCAGGCCTCAAAATTGGGATATTTGGGATATTTTGAAAACTGCAGAGGGGATTGAGACAAATGTGACCAAACGCCGCTTTCAGTATTTGGCATATGTTGGGTATAAAAAAGTGGTAATTTCAATTTGCGAATACGTGCAGAGAGCCAGAATTTGGCTCCAAATATTGCTCAGGCCTCGAAATTGGGATATTTGGGATATTTCGAAAACTGCAGGGGAGTTTGTGCGAAATGTGACACACTGCCGCTTTCACGATTTGGCATATGTTGGGTATAAAATGGGGTAATATCAAACCGCGAATACGTGCATAGAGCCAGAATTTGGCTCCAAAATATGGCTCAGGCCTCGAAATTGGGATATTTGGGATATTTCGAAAACTGCACGGGAGTTTGTGCAAAATTTGACTCACTGCCGCTTTCATGACTTGGCATATGTTGGGTATAAAAAGGTAATTTTAAACTGCGAATAGGTGCAAAGAGCCAGAATTTGGCTCAAAAATATTGCTCTGTCCTCGAAATTGGGATGTATGGGATATTTTGAAAACTCCAGGGGAGTTTGTGCAAAATGTGACTCACTGCCGCTTTTTGTACTTGGCATATGTTGGGTATAAAAAGTCGTAATATCAAACTGCGAATACTTGCAGAGAGCAAAAATTTGGCTCCAAAATATTGCTCAGGCCTCGAAATTGGGATATTTTGGATATTTTGAAAACTGCAGGGAAGTTTGTGCAAAATGTGACTCACTGCTGCTTTCAGTACTTGGCATATGTTGGGTATAAAAAGTCGTAATTTCAAACTGCGAATACGTGCATAGAGCCTGAATTTTGCTCCAAAATATGGCTCAGGCCACGAAATTGGGATGTTTGGGATATTTTGAAAACTGTAGGGGGGGGTTTAGGACAAATGTGACCAAACGCCGCTTTCTGTACTTGGTATATGTTGGGTATAAAAAAGTCGCAATTTCAAACTGCGAATACGTGCAGAAAGCCAGAATTTAGCTCCAAAATATGGCTCAGGCCTCGAAATTGGGATGTTTGGGATATTTTGAAAACTGCAGGGGGGATTGAGACAAATGTGACCAAACGCCGCTTTCAATACTTGGCATATGTTGGGTATAAAAATCGTAATATTAAACTGCGAATACGTGGAGAGAGCCAGAATTTGGCTCCATAATATGGCTCAGGTCTCGATATTGGGATGTTTGGGATATTTCGAAAACTGCAAGGGAGTTTGTGCAAAATGTGACTCACTGCTGCTTTCATTACTTGGCATATGTTGGGTATAATATGTCGTAATTTCAAACTGCGAATACGTGCATAGAGCCTGAATTTTGCTCCAAAATATGGCTCAGGCCACGAAATTGGGATGTTTGGGATATTTCGAAAACTACAGGGGGGGTTTGGGACAAATGTGACCAAACGCCGCGTTCAGTACTGAGCATATGTTGGGTATAAAAAAGTCGTAATTTTAAACTGCGAATACGTTCAGAGAGCAAGAATTTGGATCCAAAATATGGCTCAGGCCTCGAAATTTGGAAATTTGGGATATTTCGAAAACTGCAGGGGAGTTTGTGCGAAATGGGACTCACTGCCGCTTTCAAGACTTGGCATATGTTGGGTATAAAAAGTCGTAATTTCAATCTGCGAATACGTGCATAGAGCCAGAATTTGGCTCCAAAATATGGCTCAGTCCTCGAAATTGGGATATTTCGAAAACTGCAGGGGAGTTTGTGCGAAATGTGACTCACTGCCGCTTTCAAGACTTGGCATATGTTTCAATAAAGTCGTAATATCAAACTGCGAATACGTGCAGAGAGCCAGAATTTGGCTCCAAAATATGGCTCAGGCGTCGAAATTGTGATGTTTGAGATATTTTGAAAACTGCAGTGAGGTTTTGGGACAATTATGACCAAACGCCGCTTTCAGTATTTGGCATATGTTGGGTATAAAAAAGTGGTAATTTCAATTTGCGAATACGTGCAGAGAGCCAGAATTTGGCTCCAAAATATGGCTCAGGCCTCGAAATTGGGATGTTTGTGATATTTTGAAAACTGCAGGGAGTGTTTGGGACAAATATGACCAAACGCCGCTTTCAGTACTTGGCATATGTTGGGTATATAAAGTCATAATTTCAAACTGAGAATACGTGCAGAGAGCCAGAATTTGGCTCCAACATATGGATCAGGCCTCAAAATTGGGATATTTGGGATATTTTGAAAACTGCAGAGGGGATTGAGACAAATGTGACCAAACGCCGCTTTCAGTATTTGGCATATGTTGGGTATAAAAAAGTGGTAATTTCAATTTGCGAATACGTGCAGAGAGCCAGAATTTGGCTCCAAATATTGCTCAGGCCTCGAAATTGGGATATTTGGGATATTTCGAAAACTGCAGGGGAGTTTGTGCGAAATGTGACACACTGCCGCTTTCACGATTTGGCATATGTTGGGTATAAAATGGGGTAATATCAAACCGCGAATACGTGCATAGAGCCAGAATTTGGCTCCAAAATATGGCTCAGGCCTCGAAATTGGGATATTTGGGATATTTCGAAAACTGCACGGGAGTTTGTGCAAAATTTGACTCACTGCCGCTTTCATGACTTGGCATATGTTGGGTATAAAAAGGTAATTTTAAACTGCGAATAGGTGCAAAGAGCCAGAATTTGGCTCAAAAATATTGCTCTGTCCTCGAAATTGGGATGTATGGGATATTTTGAAAACTCCAGGGGAGTTTGTGCAAAATGTGACTCACTGCCGCTTTTTGTACTTGGCATATGTTGGGTATAAAAAGTCGTAATATCAAACTGCGAATACTTGCAGAGAGCAAAAATTTGGCTCCAAAATATTGCTCAGGCCTCGAAATTGGGATATTTTGGATATTTTGAAAACTGCAGGGAAGTTTGTGCAAAATGTGACTCACTGCTGCTTTCAGTACTTGGCATATGTTGGGTATAAAAAGTCGTAATTTCAAACTGCGAATACGTGCATAGAGCCTGAATTTTGCTCCAAAATATGGCTCAGGCCACGAAATTGGGATGTTTGGGATATTTTGAAAACTGTAGGGGGGGGTTTAGGACAAATGTGACCAAACGCCGCTTTCTGTACTTGGTATATGTTGGGTATAAAAAAGTCGCAATTTCAAACTGCGAATACGTGCAGAGAGCCAGAATTTAGCTCCAAAATATGGCTCAGGCCTCGAAATTGGGATGTTTGGGATATCTTGAAAACTGCAGGGGGGATTGAGACAAATGTGACCAAACGCCGCTTTCAATACTTGGCATATGTTGGGTATAAAAATCGTAATATTAAACTGCGAATACGTGGAGAGAGCCAGAATTTGGCTCCATAATATGGCTCAGGCCTCGATATTGGGATGTTTGGGATATTTCGAAAACTGCAAGGGAGTTTGTGCAAAATGTGACTCACTGCTGCTTTCATTACTTGGCATATGTTGGGTATAATATGTCGTAATTTCAAACTGCGAATACGTGCATAGAGCCTGAATTTTGCTCCAAAATATGGCTCAGGCCACGAAATTGGGATGTTTGGGATATTTCGAAAACTACAGGGGGGGTTTGGGACAAATGTGACCAAACGCCGCGTTCAGTACTGAGCATATGTTGGGTATAAAAAAGTCGTAATTTCAAACTGCGAATACGTTCAGAGAGCAAGAATTTGGCTCCAAAATATGGCTCAGGCCTCGAAATTTGGAAATTTGGGATATTTCGAAAACTGCAGGGGAGTTTGTGCGAAATGGGACTCACTGCCGCTTTCAAGACTTGGCATACGTTGGGTATAAAAAGTCGTAATTTCAATCTGCGAATACGTGCATAGAGCCAGAATTTGGCTCCAAAATATGGCTTAGGCCTCCAAATTGGGATGTTTGGGATATTTTTAAAACTGCAGGGAGGTGTGGGACAAATGTGACCAAACGCCACTTTCAGTACTTGGCATATGTTGGGTATAAAAAGTCGTAACTTCAAACTGCGAATATGTGCAGAGAGCCAGAATTTGGCTCCAAAATATGGATCAGGCATCAAAATTGGGATATTTGGGATATTTCGAAAATTGCAGGGGAGTTTGGGCGAAATGTGACTCACTGCCGCTTTCAGGACTTGGCATATGTTTGGTAAAAAATGTCGTAATTTCAAACCGCGAATACGTGCATAGAGCCAGAATTTTGCTCCAAAATATGGCTCAGGCCTCGAAATGGGGATGTTTGGGATATTTTGAAAACTGCAGGGGGGGTTTGGGACAATTGTGACCACACGCTGCGTTCAGTACTGGGCATATGTTGGGTATAAAAAATCGTGATTTCAAACTGCGAATACCTGCAGAGAGCCAGAATTTGGCTCCAAAATATGGCTCAGGCCTCGAAATTGGGATGTTTGGGATATTTCGAAAACTGCAGGGGAGTTTGTGCAAAATGTGACTCACTGCCGCTTTCAGTACTTGGCATATGTTGGGTATACAAATCGTAATATCAAACTGCGAATACGTGCAGAGAGCCAGAATTTGGCTCCAAAATATGGCTGAGGCCTCGATATGGTGATGTTTGGGATATTTTGAAAACTGCAGGGAGGGTTTGGGACAAATGTGACCAAACGCCGCTTTCAGTACTTGGTATATGTTGGGTATAAAAAAGTCGTAATTTCAAACTGCGAATACGTGCAGAGAGCCAGAACTTGGCTCTAAAATATGGCTCAGGCCTCGAAATTGGGATGTTTGGGATATTTCGAAAACTGCAGGGGAGTTTGTGCAAAATGTGACTCACTGCCGCTTTCAGTACTTGGCATATGTTGGGTATAAAAATCGTAATATCAAACTGCGAATACGTGCAGAGAGCCAGAATTTGGCTCCAAAATATGGCTCAGGCCTCAAAATAGGGATATTTGGTATATTTCGAAAACTGCAGTGGAGTTTGTTCGAAATGTGACTCACTGCCACTTTCAGGACTTGGCATATGTTGGGTATAAAATGTCGTAATTTCAAACCACGAATACGTGCATAGAGCCAGAATTTGGCTCCAAAATATGGCTAAGGTGTCGAAATTGGGATATTTGGGTTATTTCGAAAACTGCAAAGGAGTTTGTGCAAAATGTCACTCACTGCCGCTTTCAGGACTTGGCATATTTTGGGTACAAAAAGTCGTAATTTCAAACTGTGAATACGTGCAGAGAGCCAGAATTTGGCTCCAAAATATGGCTCCGGCCTCGAAATTGAGATATTTGGGATATTTTGAAAACTGCAGGGGAGTTTGCGCAAAATGTGACTCACTGCCACTTTCAATACTTGGCAAATGTTGGGATTAAAAAGTCGTAATATCAAACTGTGAATTCGTGCAGAGAGCCAAACGTTGGCTCCAAAATATGGCTCAGGTCTCGATATTGAGATGTTTGGGATATTTTGAAAACTGCAGGGAGGTTTAGGACAAATGTGACCAAACGCCGCTTTTAGTACTTGGCATATGTTGGGTATAAAAAAGTCTTAATTTCAAACTGCGAATACGTGCAGAGAGCCAGAATTTGGCTCCAAAATATGGCTCAGGCATCGTAATTGGGATATTTGGGATATTTTGAAAACTGCAGGGGAATTTGTGCAAAATGTGACTCACTGCTGCTTTCAGTACTTGGCATATCATGGGTATAAAAAGTCGTAATATCAAACTGCAAATACGTGCAGAGAGACAGAATTTGGCTACAAAATATAGCTCAGGCCTCGAAATTGAGATATTTGGGATATTTTGAAAACTGCAGGGGGGATTATGACAAATGTGACTCACTGCCGCTTTCAGGACTTGGCATATGTTATGTATAAAATGTCGAAATTTCAAACCGCGAATACGTGCATAGAGCCAGAATTTGGATCCAAAATATTGATCATGCCTCGAAATTGGGATGTTTGGGATATTTTGAAAACTGTAGGAGGGTTTGGGACAAATATGACCAAACGCCGCTTTGAGAACTTGGCATATGTGTATTATAAAAAGTCGTAATTTCAAACTGTGAAAACGTGCAGAGAGCTTGAATTTGGGTCCAAAATTTGGCTCAGGCCACGAAAGTGGGATGTTTGGGATTTTTTGAAAACTGCAGGGGAGTTTGTGCAAAATGTGACTCACTGCTGCTTTCAGTACTTGGCATATGTTGGGTATTAAAAATCGTAATTTCAAACTGCGAATACGTGCAAAAGGTTAGAATTTGGCTTCAAAATATGCCTCAGGCGTCGAAATTGGGATATTTGGGATATTTTGAAAACTGCAGGGGAGTTTGTGCTAAATGGGACTCACTGCTGCTTTCAGTACTTGGCATATGTTGGTTATAAAAATTCATAATTTCAAACTTCGAAAACATGCAGAGAGCCAGAGTTTGGCTCCAAAATATGGCTAAGGTGTCGAAATTGGGATATTTGGGTTATTTCGAAAACTGCAAGGGAGTTTGTGCAAAATGTGACTCACTGCCACTTTCAGTACTTGGCAAATGTTGGGTTTAAAAAGTCGTAATTTCAAACTGCGAATACGTGCAGAGAGCCAGAATTTGGCTCCAAAATATTGCTCATGCCTCGAGATTGGGATGTTTGGGATATTTTGAAAACTGCAGTGGGGGTTTGGGACAAATGTGACCAAACGCCGCTCTCAGTACTTGGCATATGTTGGGCATAAAAAGTCGTAATTTCAGACTGCGAATACGTGCAGAGAGCCAGAATTTGGCTCCAAAATATTGCTCAGGCCTCGAAATTGGGATATTTGGGATATTTCGTAAACTGCAGGGGAGTTTGTGCGAAATGTGACTCACTGCCACTCTCAGTACCTGGCATATGTTGGGTAAAAAATGTCGTAATTTCAAACCGCGAATACGTGCATAGAGCCAGATTTTGGCTCCAAAATATGGCTAAGGCCTCGAAATTGGGATGTTTGGGATATTTTGAAATCTGCAGGGGGGGTTTGGGACAAATTTTACCAAACGCAGCTTTCAGTACCTGGCATATATTGGGTATAAAAAATTCGTAATTTCAAACTGCGAATACCTGCAGAGAGCCAGAGTTTGGCTGCAAAATATGGCTCAGGCCTCTAAAATGGGATGTTTGGGATATTTCGAAAACTACAGGGGAGTTTGTGCAAAATGTGACTCACTGATGGTTTCAGTACTTGGCATATGTTGGGTATAAAAATCGTAATATCAAAATGCGAATACGTGCATAGAGCCAGAATTTGGCTCCAAAATAATGCTCAGTCCTCGAAATTGGGATGTTTGGGATATTTTGAAAACTGCAGGAGGGTTTGGGAAAAATATGAGCAAACGCCGCTTTAAGAACTTGGCATGTGTTTGGTATAAAAAGTCGTAATTTCAAACTGCGAATACATGCAGAGAGCTTGAATTTGGCTCCAAAAGATGGCTCAGGCGTCGAAATTGGGATTTTTGGGATATTTTGAAAACTGCAGGGGAGTTTGTGCTAAATGTGACTCACTGCTGCTATCAGTACTTGGCATATGTTGGGTATAAAAAGTCGTAATTTCAAACTGCGAATACGTGCAGAGAGCCAGAATTTGGCTCCAAAATATGGCTCAGGGGTCGAAATTGGGATATTTGGGATATTTCGAAAACTGAAAAGGAGTTTGTGCAAAATGTGACTCACTGCTGCTTTCAGGACTTGCCATATGTTGGGTATAAAATGTCGTAATTTCAAACTTCGAATACGTGCATAGAGCCAGAATTTGGCTCCAAAATATTGCTCAGTACTCGAAATTGGGATGTTTGGGATATTTTGAAAACCTCAGGGGGCTTTGAGACAAATATGACCAGAAGCCGCTTTCAGAACTTGGCATATGTTGGGTATAAAAAGTCGTAATTTCAAACTGCGAATACGTGCAGAGAGCCAGAATTTGGCTCCAAAATATGGCTCAGGCCTCGTAATTAAGATATTTGGGATATTTTGAAAACTGCAGGGGAGTTTGTGCAAAATGTGACTCTCTGCTGCTTTCAGTACTTGGCAAATGTTGGGTATAAAAAGTCGTAATTTCAAACTGCGAATACGTGCAGAGAGCCAGAATGTGGCTCCAAAATATGGCTCAGGCCACGAAATTAGGATGTTTGGGATATTTTGAAAACTGCAGGGAGGTTTGGGACAAATATGACCAAACGCCGCTTTCAGTACTTGGCATATGTTGGGTATATAAAGTCGTAATTTCAAACAGCGAATACGTGCAGAGAGCCAGAATTTGGCTCCAAAATATGGCCAAGGCCTCGAAATTAGGTTGTTTGGGATATTTTGAAAACTACAGGGAGATTTGGGACACATGTGACCAAACGCCGCTTTCAGAACTTGGCATATGTTGGGTATAAAAAGTCGTAACTTCAAACTGCGAATACGTGCAGAGACCCAGAATTAGGCTCCAAATTATGGCTCAGGCCTCGAAAATGGGATATTTGGGATATTTCGAAAACTGCAGGGGAGTTTGTTCAAAATGTGACTTAAGGCCACTTTCAGGATTTGACATATGTTGGGTATAAAAATCGTAATTTCAAACTGCGAATACGTGCATTGAGCCAGAATTTGGCTCCAAAATATGACTCAGTCCTCGAAATTGGGATGTTTGGGATATTTTGAAAACTGCAGGAGGGATTGAGACAAATGTGACCAAACGCCGCTTTCAGTACTTGGCATATGTTGGGTATAAAAAAGTCGTAATTTCAAACTGCGAATACGTGCAGAGAGCCAGAATTTGATCCAAAATATGGCTCAGGCCTCGAAATTGGGATATTTGGGAGATTTCGAACACTGCAGGGAAGTTTGTGCAATATGTGACTCTCTGCCGCTTTCAGGACTTGGCAGATGTTGGGTATAAAAAACTCGTAATTTCGAACTGCGAATACGTGCATAGAGCCAGAGTTTGGCTCCAAAATATGGCTCAGGCATCGAAATTGAGATGTTTGGGGTATTTTGAAAACTGGAGGGGGGATTGGAACAAATGTGACCAACGCCGCTTTCAGTACTTGGCATATGGCGAGTATAAAAAGTCGTAATTTCACACTGCGAATACGTGCAGATAGCCAGAATTTGGCTCCAAAATATGGCTCAGGCCTCGAAATTGGGATGTGTGGGATATTTTGAAAACTGCAGGAGGGCTTTGGACAAATGTGACCAAACGCAGTTTTCAGTAATTGGCATATGTTGGGTATAAAAAGTCGTAATTTCAAACAGCTAATACGTGCAGAGAGCCAGAATTTGGCTTCAAAATATGGCTCAGGCCTCGAAATTGGAATATTTGGGATATATTGAAAACTGCAGGGAGGTTTGGGACCAATGTGACCAAATGCCGCTTTCAGTACTTGGCATATGTTGGGTATAAAAAGTCGTAATTTAAAATTGCGAATACGTGCAGAGAGCCAGAATTTGGCTCCAAAGTATGGCTCAGGCTTCGAAATTGGAATATTTGTGATATTTTGAAAACTGCAGTTGAGTTTGACAAAATATGACTCACTGCCGTTTTAAGTACTTAGCATATGTTGGGTATAAAAAGTCATAATTTAAAACTGCGAATACGTGCAGTGAGCCAGAATTTGGCTCCAAAATATGGCTCAGGCCTCGAAATTGAGATGTTTGGGATATTTTGAAAACTGCAGGGGGGATTGGGACAAATGTGACCAAACGCCGCTTTCAGTACTTGGTATATGTTGGGTATAAAAAAGTCGTTATTTCAAACTGAGAATACGTGCAGAGAGCTAGAATTTGGCTCCAAAATATGGCTCAGGCCTAGAAATTGGGATATTTTGGATATTTCGAAAACTGCAGGGGAGTTTTTGCAAAATGTGACTTACTGCCACTTTCAGGACTTGGCATATGTTGGGTATAAAAAGCCGTAATTTCAAACTGCGAATACGTGCAAAGAGCCAGAATTTGGCTCCAAAATATTGCTCAGTCTCGAAATTGGGATGTTTAGGATATTTTGAAAACTGCTGGGGGGATTGGGACAAATGTGACCAAACGCCGCTTTCAGGACTTCACATATGCTGAGTATAAAATTTGCAATTTCAAACTGCGAATACGTGCAGAGACCCAGAATTTGGCTCCAAATTATGGCTCAGGCCTCGAAATTGGGATATTTGGGATGTTTCGAAAACTGCAGGGGAGTTTGTGTGAAATGTGACTCACTGCCGCTTTCAGGACTTGGCATATGTTGCGTATAAAATGTCGTAATTTCAAACCGCGAATACGTGCATAGAGCCAGAATTTGGCTCCAAAATATGGCTCAGGCCTCGATATTGGGATATTTGGGATATTTTGAAAACTGCATGGAGGTTTGGGACAAATGTAACCAAACGCCGCATTCAGTACTTGGCATATGTTGGGTATAAAAAATTCGTAATTTCAAACTGCGAATACCTGCAGAGAGCCAGAATTTGGCTCCAAAATATGGCTCAGGCCTCGAAATTGCGATATTTAGGATATTTCGAAAACTGCAGGGGAGTTTGTGCAAAATGTGACTCACTGATGCTTTCAGTACTTGGCATATGTTGGGTATAAAAATCGTAATATCGAAATGCGAATACGTGCATAGAGCCAGAATTTGGCTCCAAAATATTGCTCAGTCCTCGAAATTGGGATGTTTGGGATAATTTGAAAACTGCAGGGGGGTTTGTGACAAATATGATCAAACGCCGCTTTCAGAACTTGGCATATGTTGGGTATAAAAAGTCGTAATTTCAAACTGCGAATACGTGCAGAGAGCTTGAATGTGGATCCAAAATATGGCTCAGGCCTCGAAAGTGGGATGTTTGGGATATTTTGAAAACTGCAGGGGAGTTTGTGCTAAATGTGACTCACTGCTGCTTTCAGTACTTGGCATATGTTGGGTATAAAAATTCATAATTTCAAACTGCGAATACGTGCAGAGAGCCAGAATTTGGCTCCAAAATATGGCTCAGGCGTCGAAATTAGGATATTTGGGATATTTCGATAACTGCAGGGGAGTTTGTGCTAAATGTGATTCACTGCTACTTTCAGGACTTGGCATATGTTGGGTATAAAAAATCGTAATTTCAAACTGCGAATACGTGCAGAGAGCCAGAATTTGGCTCCAAAATATGGCTCAGGTGTCGAAATTGAGATATTTCGGATATTTCGAAAACTGCAAGGGAGTTTGTGCAAAATGTGACTCACTGCCGCTTTCAAGACTTGGCATATGTTGGGTATAAAAAGTCGTAATTTCAAACTACGAATACCTTCAGAGAGCCAGAATTTGGCTCCAAAATATGGCTCAGGCCTCGATATTGGGATGTTTGGGATATTTTGAGAACTGCAGGGGGGTTTGCGCAAAATGTGACTCGGTGCCACTTTCAGTACTTGGCATATGTTGCGTATAAAAAGTCGTAATATCAAACTGTGAATTCGTGCAGAGAGCCAAACGTTGGCTCCAAAATATGGCTCAGGTCTCGATATTGGGATGTTTGGGATATTTTGAGAACTGCAGGGGAGTTTGGGACAAATGTGACCAAACACCGCTTTCAGTACTTGGCATATGTTGGGTATAAAAAGTCGTAATTTCAAACTGCGAATACGTGCAGAGAGCTTGAATTTTGCTCCAAAATATGGCTCAAGCCTCGAAAGTGGGATGTTTGGAATATTTTGAAAACTGTAGGGGAGTTTGTGCAAAATGTGACTAACTGCTGCTTTCATTACTTGTAATATGTTGTGTATAAAAAGTCGTAAATTCAAACTGCGAATTTGTGCAGAGCCAGAATTTGGCGCCAAAATATGGCTCAGGCGTCGAAATTGGGATATTTGGGATATTTTGAAAACTGCAAGGGAGTTTGTGCAAAATGTGACTCACTGCTGCTTTCAGTTCTTGGCATATGTTGGGTATAAAAAGTCGTAATTTCAAACTGCGAATACGTGCATAGAGCCAGAAATTGGCTCAAAAATATTGCTCAGTCCTCGAAATTGGGATGTTTGGGATATTTTGAAAACTGCAGGAGGGTTTGGGACAAATATGACCAAACGCCGCTTTCAGAACTTGGCATATGTTTGGAATAAAAAGTCGTAATTTCAAACTGCAAAAACGTACAGAGAGCTTGAATTTTGCTCCAAAATATGGCTCAAGCCTCGAAAGTGGGATGTTTGGGATATTTTGAAAACTGCAGGGGAGTTTGTGCAAAATGTGACTCACTGCTGCTTTCAGTACTTGGCATATGTTGGGTATAAAAAGTCGTAATTTCAAACTGCGAATACGTGTAGAGAATTAGAATTTGGCTCCAAAATATGGCTCAGGTGTCGAAATTGGGATATTTGGGATATTTTGAAAACTGCAGGGGAGTTTGTGCTAAATGTGACTCACTGCTGCTTTCAGTACTTGGCATATGTTGGGTATAAAAAATCGTAATTTCAAACTGCGAATACGTACAGAGCCAGAATTTTTCTCCAAAATATGGCTCAGGCCTCGAAATTGGGATATTTGGGATATTTTGAAAACTGCAGGGGGGATTATGACAAATGTGACCAAATGCCGCTTTCAGTACCTGGCATATGTTGGGTATAAAAAAGTGGTAATTTCAAACTGCGAATACGTGCAGAGAGCCAGAATTTGGCTCCAAAATATGGATCAGGCCTCAAAATTGGGATATTTGGGATATTTCGAAAACTGCAGGGGAGTTTGTGCGAAATGTGACTCACTGCGGCTTTCAGGACTTGGCATATGTTATGTATAAAATGTCGAAATTTCAACCCGCGAATACGTACATAGAGCCAGATTTTGGATGCAAAATATTGCTCATGCCTCGAGATTGGGATGTTTGGGATATTTTGAAAACTGCAGTGGGGGTTTGGGACAAATGTGACCAAACGCCGCTCTCAGTACTTGGCATATGTTGGGCATAAAAAAGTCGTAATTTCAAACTGCGAATACGTGCAGAGAGCCAGAATTTGGCTCCAAAATATTGCTCAGGCCTCGAAATTGGGATATTTGGGATATTTCGTAAACTGCAGGGGAGTTTGTGCGAAATGTGACTCACAGCCACTCTCAGTACTTGGCATATGTTGGGTAAAAAATGTCGTAATTTCAAACCGCGAATACGTGCTTAGAGCCAGATTTTGGCTCTAAAATATGGCTAAGGCCTCAAAATTGAGATGTTTGGGATATTTTGAAATCTGAAGGGGGGGTTTGGGACAAATGTTACCAAACGTCGCTTTCAGTACTTGGCATATATTGGGTATAAAAAATTCGTAATTTCAAACTTCGAATACGTGCAGAAAGCCAGAGTTTGGCTGCAAAATATGGCTCAGGCCTCGAAAATGGGATGTTTGGGATATTTCGAAGACTGTAGGGGAGTTTGTGCAAAATGTGACTCACTGATGCTTTCAGTACTTGGCATATGTAGGGTATAAAAATCGTAATATCGAAATGCGAATACGTGCATAGAGCCAGAATTTGGCTCCAAAATATTGCTCAGTCCTCGAAATTGGGATGTTTGGGATAATTTGAAAACTGCAGGAGGGTTTGGGACAAATATGACCAAACGCCGCTTTAAGAACTTGGCATATGTTTGGTATAAAAATTCGTAATTTCAAACGGCGAATACGTGCAGAGAGCCAGAATTTGGCTCCAAAATATGGCTCTGGCGTCGAAATTGGGATATTTGG
Source organism: Procambarus clarkii (assembly GCF_040958095.1). NCBI lineage: Eukaryota > Metazoa > Arthropoda > Malacostraca > Decapoda > Cambaridae > Procambarus > Procambarus clarkii. The sequence goes on from NC_091159.1 coordinate 20,033,734, forward strand.
GATATTTTGGAAACTGCTGGGGAGTTTGTGCTAAATGTGACTCACTGCTGCTATCAGTACTTGGCATATGTTGGGTATAAAAAGTCGTAATTTCAAACTGCGAATACGTGCAGAGAGCCAGAATTTGGCTCCAAAATATGGCTCAGGGGTCAAAATTGGGATATTTGGGATATTTTGAAAACTGCAGGCGAATTTGCGCTAAATGTGTCTCACTGCTGCTCTCAGTACTTGGCATATGTTGGGTATAAAAAGTCTTAATTTCAAACTGCGAATACGTGCAGAGAGCCAGAATTTGGCTCCAAAATATGGCTCAGGCCACGAAATTAGGATGTTAGGGATATTTTGAAAACTGCAGGGAGGTTTGGGACAAATATGACCAAACGCCGCTTTCAGTACTTGGCATATGTTGGGTATATAAAGTCATAATTTCAAACTGCGAATACGTGCATAGAGCCAGAATTTGGCTCCAAAATATGACTCAGTCCTCGAAATTGGGATGTTTGGGATATTTTGAAAACTGCAGGAGGGATTGAGACAAATGTAACCAAATGCAGCTTTCAGTACTTGGCAAATGTTGGGTATAAAAAAGTCGGAATTTCAAACTGCGAATACGTGCAGAGAGCCAGAATTTGTTCCAAAATATGGCTCAGGCCTCGAAATTGGGATATTTGGGATATTTCGAAAACTGCAGGGGAGTTTGTGCGAAATGTGACTCACTGCCGCTTTCAGGACTTGGCATATGTTGGGTATAAAAAAGTGGTAATTTCACACTGCGAATAAGTGCAGAGAGCCAGAATTTTATCCAAAATATGGCTCAGGCCTCGAAATTGGGATATTTGGGATATTTCGAACACTGCAGGGGAGTTTGTGCAATATGTGACTGTCTGCCGCTTTCAGTACCTGGCATATGTTGGGTATAAAAAAATGGTAATTTCACACTGCGAATACGTGCAGAGAGCCAGAATTTGGCTCCAAAATATGGATCAGGCATCAAAATTGGGATATTTGGGATATTTCGAAAACTGCAGGGGAGTTTGTGCGAAATGTGACTCACTGCCGCTTTCAGGACTTGGCATATGTTATGTATAAAATGTCGAAATTTCAAACCGCGAATACGTGCATAGAGCCAGAATTTGGCTCCAAAATATTGCTCATGCCTCGAGATTGGGATGTTTGGGATATTTTGAAAACTGCAGTGGGGGTTTGGGACAAATGTGACCAAACGCCGCTCTCAGTACTTGGCATATGTTGGGCATAAAAAAGTCGTAATTTCAAACTGCGAATAATTGCAGAGAGCCATAGTTTGGCTGCAAAATATGGCTCAGGCCTCGAAATTGGGATGTTTGGGATATTTCGAAAACTGCAGGGGAGTTTGTGCAAAATATGACTCACTGATGCTTTCAGTACTTGGCATATGTTAGGTATAAAAATCGTAATATCAAAATGCGAATACGTACATAGAGCCAGAATTTGGCTCCAAAATATTGCTCAGTCCTCGAAATTGGGATGTTTGGGATATTTTGAAAACTGCAGGAGGGTTTGGGACAAATATGACCAAACGCCGCTTTAAGAACTTGGCATATGTTTGGTATAAAAAGTCGTAATTTCAAACTGCGAATACGTGCAGAGAGCTTGAATTTGGCTCCAAAATATGGCTCAGGCCTCGAAAGTGGGATGTTTTGGATATTTTGAAAACTGCAGGGGAGTTTGTGCAAAATGTGACTCACTGCTGCTTTCAGTACTTGGCATATGTTGGGTATAAAAAGTCGTAATTTCAAACTGCGAATACGTGCAGAGAATAAGAATTTGGCTCCAAAATATGGCTCAGGTGTCGAAATTGGGATATTTGTGATATTTTGAAAACTGCAGGGGAGTTTGTGCTAAATGTGACTCACTGCTGCTTTCAGTACTTGGCATATGTTGGGTATAAAAATTCGTAATTTCAAACTGCGAATACGTGCAGAGACAGAATTTGGCTCCAAAATATGGCTCAGGCCTCGAAATTGGGATATTTGGGATATTTTGAAAACTGCAGGGGGGATTATGACAAATGTGACCAAACGCCGCTTTCAGTACCTGGCATATGTTGGGTATAAAAAAGTGGTAATTTCAAACTGCGAATACGTGCAGAGAGCCAGAATTTGGCTCCAAAATATGGATCAGGCCTCAAAATTGGGATATTTGGGATATTTCGAAAACTGCAGGGGAGTTTGTGCGAAATGTGACTCACTGCGGCTTTCAGGACTTGGCATATGTTATGTATAAAATGTCGAAATTTCAAACCGCGAATACGTGCATAGAGCCAGATTTTGGATGCAAAATATTGCTCATGCCTCGAGATTGGGATGTTTGGGATATTTTGAAAACTGCAGTGGGGGTTTGGGACAAATGTGACCAAACGCCGCTTTCAGTACTTGGCATATATTGGGTATAAAAAATTCGTAATTTCAAACTTCGAATACGTGCAGAGAGCCAGAGTTTGGCTGCAAAATATGGCTCAGGCCTCCAAATTGGGATGTTTGGGATATTTCGAAAACTGTAGGGGAGTTTGCGCAAAATGTGACTCACTGATGCTTTCAGTACTTGGCGTATGTTGGGTATAAAAATCGTAATATCGAAATGCGAATACGTGCATAGAGCCAGAATTTGGCTCCAAAATATTGCTCAGTCCTCGAAATTGGGATGTTTGGGATAATTTGAAAACTGCAGGAGGGTTTGGGACAAATATGACCAAACGCCGCTTTAAGAACTTGGCATATGTTTGGTATAAAAAGTCGTAATTTCAAACTGCGAATACGTGCAGAGAGCTTGAATTTGGCTCCAAAATATGGCTCATGCCTCGAAAGTGGGATGTTTGGGATATTTTGAAAACTGCAGGGGAGTTTGTGCAAAATGTGACTCACTGCTGCTTTCAGTACTTGGCATATGTTGGGTATAAAAAGTCGTAATTTCAAACGGCGAATACGTGCAGAGAGCCAGAATTTGGCTCCAAAATATGGCTCAGGCGTCGAAATTGGGATATTTGGGATATTTTGAAAACTGCAGGGGAGTTTGTGCTAAATGTGACTCACTGCTGCTATCAGTACTTGGCATATGTTGGGTATAAAAAGTCGTAATTTCAAACTGCGAATACGTGCAGAGAGCCAGAATTTGGCTCCAAAATATGGCTCAGGGGTCAAAATTGGGATATTTGGGATATTTTGAAAACTGCAGGGAGGTTTGGGACAAATATGACCAAACGCCGCTTTCAGTACTTGGCATATGTTGGGTATATAAAGTCGTAATTTCAAACTGCGTATACGTGCATAGAGCCAGAATTTGGCTCCAAAATATGACTCAGTCCTCGAAATTGGGATGTTTGGGATATTTTGAAAACTGCAGGAGGGATTGAGACAAATGTAACCAAATGCAGCTTTCAGTATTTGGCATATGTTGGGTATAAAAAAGTCGTAATTTCAAACTGCGAATATGTGCAGAGAGCCAGAATTTGATCCAAAATATGGCTCAGGCCTCGAAATTGGGATATTTGGGAGATTTCGAACACTGCAGGGGAGTTTGTGCAATATGTGACTCTCTGCCGCTTTCAGTACCTGGCATATGTTGGGTATAAAAAAGTGGTAATTTCACACTGGGAATACGTGCAGAGAGCCAGAATTTGGCTCCAAAATATGGATCAGGCATCAAAATTGGGATATTTGGGATATTTCGAAAACTGCAGGGGAGTTTGTGCGAAATGTGACTCACTGCAGCTTTCAGGACTTGGCATATGTTTAGTATAAAATGTCGAAATTTCAAACCGCGAATACGTGCATAGAGCCAGAATTTGGCTCCAAAATATTGCTCATGCCTCGAGATTGGGATGTTTGGGATATTTTGAAAACTGCAGTGGGGGTTTGGGACAAATGTGACCAAACGCCGCTCTCAGTACTTGGCATATGTTGGGCATAAAAAAGTCGTAATTTCAAACTGCGAATACGTGCAGAGAGCCAGAATATGATCCAAAATATGGCTCAGGCCTCGAAATTGGGATATTTGGGAGATTTCGAACACTGCAGGGGAGTTTGTGCAATATGTGACTCTCTGCCGCTTTCAGGACTTGGCAGATGTTGGGTATAAAAAACTCGTAATTTCGAACTGCGAATACGTGCATAGAGCCAGAGTTTGGCTCCAAAATATGGCTCAGGCCTCGAAATTGAGATGTTTGGGATATTTTGAAAACTGGAGGGGGGATTGGAACAAATGTGACCAACGCCGCTTTCAGTACTTGGCATATGGCGAGTATAAAAAGTCGTAATTTCACACTGCGAATACGTGCAGATAGCCAGAATTTGGCTCCAAAATATGGCTCAGGCCTCGAAATTGGGATGTGTGGGATATTTTGAAAACTGCAGGAGGGCTTTGGACAAATGTGACCAAACGCAGTTTTCAGTAATTGGCATATGTTGGGTATAAAAAGTCGTAATTTCAAACAGCTAATACGTGCAGAGAGCCAGAATTTGGCTTCAAAATATGGCTCAGGCCTCGAAATTGGAATATTTGGGATATATTGAAAACTGCAGGGAGGTTTGGGACCAATGTGACCAAATGCCGCTTTCAGTACTTGGCATATGTTGGGTATAAAAAGTCGTAATTTAAAATTGCGAATACGTGCAGAGAGCCAGAATTTGGCTCCAAATTATGGCTCAGGCTTCGAAATTGGAATATTTGTGATATTTTGAAAACTGCAGTTGAGTTTGACAAAATATGACTCACTGCCGTTTTAAGTACTTAGCATATGTTGGGTATAAAAAGTCATAATTTAAAACTGCGAATACGTGCAGTGAGCCAGAATTTGGCTCCAAAATATGGCTCAGGCCTCGAAATTGAGATGTTTGGGATATTTTGAAAACTGCAGGGGGGATTGGGACAAATGTGACCAAACGCCGCTTTCAGTACTTGGTATATGTTGGGTATAAAAAAGTCGTTATTTCAAACTGAGAATACGTGCAGAGAGCTAGAATTTGGCTCCAAAATATGGCTCAGGCCTCGAAATTGGGATATTTTGGATATTTCGAAAACTGCAGGGGAGTTTTTGCAAAATGTGACTTACTGCCACTTTCAGGACTTGGCATATGTTGGGTATAAAAAGCCGTAATTTCAAACTGCGAATACGTGCAAAGAGCCAGAATTTGGCTCCAAAATATTGCTCAGTCTCGAAATTGGGATGTTTAGGATATTTTGAAAACTGCAGGGGGGGATTGGGACAAATGTGACCAAACGCCGCTTTCAGGACTTCACATATGCTGAGTATAAAATTTGCAATTTCAAACTGCGAATACGTGCAGAGACCCAGAATTTGGCTCCAAATTATGGCTCAGGCCTCGAAATTGGGATATTTGGGATGTTTCGAAAACTGCAGGGGAGTTTGTGTGAAATGTGACTCACTGCCGCTTTCAGGACTTGGCATATGTTGCGTATAAAATGTCGTAATTTCCAACCGCGAATACGTGCATAGAGCCAGAATTTGGCTCCATAATATTGCTCAGGCCTCGAAATTGGGATATTTGGGATATTTTGAAAACTGCATGGAGGTTTGGGACAAATGTAACCAAACGCCGCATTCAGTACTTGGCATATGTTGGGTATAAAAAATTCGTAATTTCAAACTGCGAATACCTGCAGAGAGCCAGAATTTGGCTCCAAAATATGGCTCAGGCCTCGAAATTGCGATATTTAGGATATTTCGAAAACTGCAGGGGAGTTTGTGCAAAATGTGACTCACTGATGCTTTCAGTACTTGGCATATGTTGGGTATAAAAATCGTAATATCGAAATGCGAATACGTGCATAGAGCCAGAATTTGGCTCCAAAATATTGCTCAGTCCTCGAAATTGGGATGTTTGGGATAATTTGAAAACTGCAGGGGGGTTTGTGACAAATATGATCAAACGCCGCTTTCAGAACTTGGCATATGTTGGGTATAAAAAGTCGTAATTTCAAACTGCGAATACGTGCAGAGAGCCAGAATTTGGCTCCAAAATATGGCTCAGGGGTCAAAATTGGGATATTTGGGATATTTTGAAAACTGCAGGGAGGTTTGGGACAAATATGACCAAACGCCGCTTTCAGTACTTGGCATATGTTGGGTATATAAAGTCGTAATTTCAAACTGCGTATACGTGCATAGAGCCAGAATTTGGCTCCAAAATATGACTCAGTCCTCGAAATTGGGATGTTTGGGATATTTTGAAAACTGCAGGAGGGATTGAGACAAATGTAACCAAATGCAGCTTTCAGTATTTGGCATATGTTGGGTATAAAAAAGTCGTAATTTCAAACTGCGAATATGTGCAGAGAGCCAGAATTTGATCCAAAATATGGCTCAGGCCTCGAAATTCGGATATTTGGGAGATTTCGAACACTGCAGGGGAGTTTGTGCAATATGTGACTCTCTGCCGCTTTCACTACCTGGCATATGTTGGGTATAAAAAAGTGGTAATTTCACACTGGGAATACGTGCAGAGAGCCAGAATTTGGCTCCAAAATATGGATCAGGCATCAAAATTGGGATATTTGGGATATTTCGAAAACTGCAGGGGAGTTTGTGCGAAATGTGACTCACTGCAGCTTTCAGGACTTGGCATATGTTTAGTATAAAATGTCGAAATTTCAAACCGCGAATACGTGCATAGAGCCAGAATTTGGCTCCAAAATATTGCTCATGCCTCGAGATTGGGATGTTTGGGATATTTTGAAAACTACAGTGGGGGTTTGGGACAAATGTGACCAAACGCCGCTCTCAGTACTTGGCATATGTTGGGCATAAAAAAGTCGTAATTTCAAACTGCGAATACGTGCAGAGAGCCAGAATTTGATCCAAAATATGGCTCAGGCCTCGAAATTGGGATATTTGGGAGATTTCGAACACTGCAGGGGAGTTTGTGCAATATGTGACTCTCTGCCGCTTTCAGGACTTGGCAGATGTTGGGTATAAAAAACTCGTAATTTCGAACTGCGAATACGTGCATAGAGCCAGAGTTTGGCTCCAAAATATGGCTCAGGCCTCGAAATTGAGATGTTTGGGATATTTTGAAAACTGGAGAGGGGATTGGAACAAATGAGACCAACGCCGCTTTCAGTACTTGGCATATGGCGAGTATAAAAAGTCGTAATTTCAAACTGCGAATACGTGCAGATAGCCAGAATTTGGCTCCAAAATATGGCTCAGGCCTCGAAATTGGGATGTGTGGGATATTTTGAAAACTGCAGGAGGGCTTTGGACAAATGTGACCAAACGCAGTTTTCAGTAATTGGCATATGTTGGGTATAAAAATTCGTAATTTCAAACAGCTAATACGTGCAGAGAGCCAGAATTTGGCTTCAAAATATGGCTCAGGCCTCGAAATTGGAATATTTGGGATATATTGAAAACTGCAGGGAGGTTTGGGACCAATGTGACCAAATGCCGCTTTCAGTACTTGGCATATGTTGGGTATAAAAAGTCGTAATTTAAAATTGCGAATACGTGCAGAGAGCCAGAATTTGGCTCCAAAGTATGGCTCAGGCTTCGAAATTGGAATATTTGTGATATTTTGAAAACTGCAGTTGAGTTTGACAAAATATGACTCACTGCCGTTTTAAGTACTTAGCATATGTTGGGTATAAAAAGTCATAATTTAAAACTGCGAATACGTGCAGTGAGCCAGAATTTGGCTCCAAAATATGGCTCAGGCCTCGAAATTGAGATGTTTGGGATATTTTGAAAACTGCAGGGGGGATTGGGACAAATGTGACCAAACGCCGCTTTCAGTACTTGGTATATGTTGGGTATAAAAAAGTCGTTATTTCAAACTGAGAATACGGGCAGAGAGCTAGAATTTGGCTCCAAAATATGGCTCAGGCCTCGAAATTGGGATATTTTGGATATTTCGAAAACTGCAGGGGAGTTTTTGCAAAATGTGACTTACTGCCACTTTCAGGACTTGGCATATGTTGGGTATAAAAAGCCGTAATTTCAAACTGCGAATACGTGCAAAGAGCCAGAATTTGGCTCCAAAATATTGCTCAGTCTCGAAATTGGGATGTTTAGGATATTTTGAAAACTGCAGGGGGGGATTGGGACAAATGTGACCAAACGCCGCTTTCAGGACTTCACATATGCTGAGTATAAAATTTGCAATTTCAAACTGCGAATACGTGCAGAGACCCAGAATTTGGCTCCAAATTATGGCTCAGGCCTCGAAATTGGGATATTTGGGATGTTTCGAAAACTGCAGGGGAGTTTGTGTGAAATGTGACTCACTGCCGCTTTCAGGACTTGGCATATGTTGCGTATAAAATGTCGTAATTTCAAACCGCGAATACGTGCATAGAGCCAGAATTTGGCTCCATAATATTGCTCAGGCCTCGAAATTGGGATATTTGGAATATTTTGAAAACTGCATGGAGGTTTGGGACAAATGTAACCAAACGCCGCATTCAGTACTTGGCATATGTTGGGTATAAAAAATTCGTAATTTCAAACTGCGAATACCTGCAGAGAGCCAGAATTTGGCTCCAAAATATGGCTCAGGCCTCGAAATTGCGATATTTAGGATATTTCGAAAACTGCAGGGGAGTTTGTGCAAAATGTGACTCGGTGCCACTTTCAGTACTTGGCATATGTTGCGTGTAAAAATCGTAATATCGAAATGCGAATACGTACACAGAGCCAGAATTTGGCTCCAAAATATTGCTCAGTCCTCGAAATTGGGATGTTTGGGATAATTTGAAAACTGCAGGGGGGTTTGTGACAAATATGATCAAACGCCGCTTTCAGAACTTGGCATATGTTGGGTATAAAAAGTCGTAATTTCAAACTGCGAATACGTGCAGAGAGCTTGAATGTGGATCCAAAATATGGCTCAGGCCTCGAAAGTGGGATGTTTGGGATATTTTGAAAACTGCAGGGGAGTTTGTGCTAAATGTGATTCACTGCTACTTTCAGGACTTGGCATATGTTGGGTATAAAAAATCGTAATTTCAAACTGCGAATACGTGCAGAGAGCCAGAATTTGGCTCCAAAATTTGGCTCAGGTGTCGAAATTGAGATATTTCGGATATTTCGAAAACTGCAAGGGAGTTTGTGCAAAATGTGACTCACTGCCGCTTTCAAGACTTGGCATATGTTGGGTATAAAAAGTCGTAATTTCAAACTACGAATACCTTCAGAGAGCCAGAATTTGGCTCCAAAATATGGCTCAGGCCTCGATATTGGGATGTTTGGGATATTTTGAGAACTGCAGGGGGGTTTGCGCAAAATGTGACTCGGTGCCACTTTCAGTACTTGGCATATGTTGCGTGTAAAAAGTCGTAATATCAAACTGTGAATTCGTGCAGAGAGCCAAACGTTGGCTCCAAAATATGGCTCAGGTCTCGATATTGGGATGTTTGGGATATTTTGAGAACTGCAGGGGAGTTTGGGACAAATGTGACCAAACACCGCTTTCAGTACTTGGCATATGTTGGGTATAAAAAGTCGTAATTTCAAACTGCGAATACGTGCAGAGAGCTTGAATTTTGCTCCAAAATATGGCTCAAGCCTCGAAAGTGGGATGTTTGGGATATTTTGAAAACTGTAGGGGAGTTTGTGCAAAATGTGACTCACTGCTGCTTTCAGTACTTGGCATATGTTGGGTATAAAAAAGTCGGAATTTCAAACTGCGAATACGTGCAGAGAGCCAGAATTTGTTCCAAAATATGGCTCAGGCCTCGAAATTGGGATATTTGGGATATTTCGAACACTGCAGGGGAGTTTGTGCAATATGTGACTGTCTGCCGCTTTCAGTACCTGGCATATGTTGGGTATAAAAAAATGGTAATTTCACACTGCGAATACGTGCAGAGAGCCAGAATTTGGCTCCAAAATATGGATCAGGCATCAAAATTGGGATATTTGGGATATTTCGAAAACTGCAGGGGAGTTTGTGCGAAATGTGACTCACTGCCGCTTTCAGGACTTGGCATATGTTATGTATAAAATGTCGAAATTTCAAACTGCGAATACGTGCATAGAGCCAGAATTTGGCTCCAAAATATTGCTCATGCCTCGAGATTGGGATGTTTGGGATATTTTGAAAACTGCAGTGGGGGTTTGGGACAAATGTGACCAAACGCCGCTCTCAGTACTTGGCATATGTTGGGCATAAAAAAGTCGTAATTTCAAACTGCGAATAATTGCAGAGAGCCATAGTTTGGCTGCAAAATATGGCTCAGGCCTCGAAATTGGGATGTTTGGGATATTTCGAAAACTGCAGGGGAGTTTGTGCAAAATATGACTCACTGATGCTTTCAGTACTTGGCATATGTTAGGTATAAAAATCGTAATATCAAAATGCGAATACGTACATAGAGCCAGAATTTGGCTCCAAAATATTGCTCAGTCCTCGAAATTGGGATGTTTGGGATATTTTGAAAACTGCAGGAGGGTTTGGGACAAATATGACCAAACGCCGCTTTAAGAACTTGGCATATGTTTGGTATAAAAAGTCGTAATTTCAAACTGCGAATACGTGCAGAGAGCTTGAATTTGGCTCCAAAATATGGCTCAGGCCTAGAAAGTGGGATGTTTTGGATATTTTGAAAACTGCAGGGGAGTTTGTGCAAAATGTGACTCACTGCTGCTTTCAGTACTTGGCATATGTTGGGTATAAAAAGTCGTAATTTCAAACTGCGAATACGTGCAGAGAATAAGAATTTGGCTCCAAAATATGGCTCAGGTGTCGAAATTGGGATATTTGTGATATTTTGAAAACTGCAGGGGAGTTTGTGCTAAATGTGACTCACTGCTGCTTTCAGTACTTGGCATATGTTGGGTATAAAAATTCGTAATTTCAAACTGCGAATACGTGCAGAGACAGAATTTGGCTCCAAAATATGGCTCAGGCCTCGAAATTGGGATATTTGGGATATTTTGAAAACTGCAGGGGGGATTATGACAAATGTGACCAAACGCCGCTTTCAGTACCTGGCTTATGTTGGGTATAAAAAAGTGGTAATTTCAAACTGCGAATACGTGCAGAGAGCCAGAATTTGGCTCCAAAATATGGATCAGGCCTCAAAATTGGGATATTTGGGATATTTCGAAAACTGCAGGGGAGTTTGTGCGAAATGTGACTCACTGCGGCTTTCAGGACTTGGCATATGTTATGTATAAAATGTCGAAATTTCAAACCGCGAATACGTGCATAGAGCCAGATTTTGGATGCAAAATATTGCTCATGCCTCGAGATTGGGATGTTTGGGATATTTTGAAAACTGCAGTGGGGGTTTGGGACAAATGTGACCAAACGCCGCTTTCAGTACTTGGCATATATTGGGTATAAAAAATTCGTAATTTCAAACTTCGAATACGTGCAGAGAGCCAGAGTTTGGCTGCAAAATATGGCTCAGGCCTCCAAATTGGGATGTTTGGGATATTTCGAAAACTGTAGGGGAGTTTGCGCAAAATGTGACTCACTGATGCTTTCAGTACTTGGCATATGTTGGGTATAAAAATCGTAATATCGAAATGCGAATACGTGCATAGAGCCAGAATTTGGCTCCAAAATATTGCTCAGTCCTCGAAATTGGGATGTTTGGGATAATTTGAAAACTGCAGGAGGGTTTGGGACAAATATGACCAAACGCCGCTTTAAGAACTTGGCATATGTTTGGTATAAAAAGTCGTAATTTCAAACTGCGAATACGTGCAGAGAGCTTGAATTTGGCTCCAAAATATTGCTCATGCCTCGAGATTGGGATGTTTGGGATATTTTGAAAACTGCAGTGGGGGTTTGGGACAAATGTGACCAAACGCCGCTCTCAGTACTTGGCATATGTTGGGCATAAAAAAGTCGTAATTTCAAACTGCGAATAATTGCAGAGAGCCAGAGTTTGGCTGGAAAATATGGCTCAGGCCTCGAAATTGGGATGTTTGGGATATTTCGAAAACTGCAGGGGAGTTTGTGCAAAATGTGACTCACTGATGCTTTCAGTACTTGGTATATGTTGGGCATAAAAATCGTAATATCAAAATGCGAATACGTGCATAGAGCCAGAATTTGGCTCCAAAATAATGCTCAGTCCTCGAAATTGGGATGTTTGGGATATTTTGAAAACTGCAGGAGGGTTTGGGACAAATATGACCAAACGCCGCTTTAAGAACTTGGCATATGTTTGGTATAAAAAGTCGTAATTTCAAACTGCGAATACGTGCAGAGAGCTTGAATTTGGCTCCAAAATATGGCTTCAGGCCTCGAAAGTGGGATGTTTGGGATATTTTGAAAACTGCAGGGGAGTTTGTGCAAAATGTGACTCACTGCTGCTTTCAGTACTTGGCATATGTTGGGTATAAAAAGTCGTAATTTCAAACTGCGAATACGTGCAGAGAGCCAGAATTTGGCTCCAAAATATGGCTTCAGGCCACGAAAGTGGGATGTTTGGGATATTTTGAAAACTGCAGGGGAGTTTGTGCAAAATGTGACTCACTGCTGCTTTTAGTACTTGGCATATGTTGGGTATAAAAAGTCGTAATTTCAAACTGCGAATACGTGCAGAGAGCCAGAATTTGGCTCCAAAATATGGCTCAGGCCTCGAAAGTGGGATGTTTGGGATATTTTGAAAACTGCAGGAGGGTTTGGAACAAATATGACCAAACGCCGCTTTAAGAACTTGGCATATGTTTGGTATAAAAAGTCGTAATTTCAAACTGCGAATACGTGCAGAGAGCTTGAATTTGGCTCCAAAATATGGCTCATGCCTCGAAAGTGGGATGTTTGGGATATTTTGAAAACTGCAGGGGAGTTTGTGCAAAATGTGACTCACTGCTGCTTTCAGTACTTGGCATATGTTGGGTATAAAAAGTCGTAATTTCAAACGGCGAATACGTGCAGAGAGCCAGAATTTGGATCCAAAATATGGCTCAGGCGTCGAAATTGGGATATTTGGGATATTTTGAAAACTGCAGGGGAGTTTGTGCTAAATGTGACTCACTGCTGCTATCAGTACTTGGCATATGTTGGGTATAAAAAGTCGTAATTTCAAACTGCGAATACGTGCAGAGAGCCAGAATTTGGCTCCAAAATATGGCTCAGGGGTCAAAATTGGGATATTTGGGATATTTTGAAAACTGCAGGCGAGTTTGTGCTAAATGTGTCTCACTGCTGCTTTCAGTACTTGGCATATGTTGGGTATAAAAAGTCGTAATTTCAAACTGCGAATACGTGCAGAGAGCCAGAATTTGGCTCCAAAATATGGCTCAGGCCACGAAATTAGGATGTTTGGGATATTTTGAAAACTGCAGGGAGGTTTGGGACAAATATGACCAAACGCCGCTTTCAGTACTTGGCATATGTTGGGTATATAAAGTCGTAATTTCAAACTGCGTATACGTGCATAGAGCCAGAATTTGGCTCCAAAATATGACTCAGTCCTCGAAATTGGGATGTTTGGGATATTTTGAAAACTGCAGGAGGGATTGAGACAAATGTAACCAAATGCAGCTTTCAGTATTTGGCATATGTTGGGTATAAAAAAGTCGTAATTTCAAACTGCGAATATGTGCAGAGAGCCAGAATTTGATCCAAAATATGGCTCAGGCCTCGAAATTGGGATATTTGGGAGATTTCGAACACTGCAGGGGAGTTTGTGCAATATGTGACTCTCTGCCGCTTTCACTACCTGGCATATGTTGGGTATAAAAAAGTGGTAATTTCACACTGGGAATACGTGCAGAGAGCCAGAATTTGGCTCCAAAATATGGATCAGGCATCAAAATTGGGATATTTGAGATATTTCGAAAACTGCAGGGGAGTTTGTGCGAAATGTGACTCACTGCAGCTTTCAGGACTTGGCATATGTTTAGTATAAAATGTCGAAATTTCAAACCGCGAATACGTGCATAGAGCCAGAATTTGGCTCCAAAATATTGCTCATGCCTCGAGATTGGGATGTTTGGGATATTTTGAAAACTGCAGTGGGGGTTTGGGACAAATGTGACCAAACGCCGCTCTCAGTACTTGGCATATGTTGGGCATAAAAAAGTCGTAATTTCAAACTGCGAATAATTGCAGAGAGCCAGAGTTTGGCTGGAAAATATGGCTCAGGCCTCGAAATTGGGACGTTTGGGATATTTCGAAAACTGCAGGGGAGTTTGTGCAAAATGTGACTCACTGATGCTTTCAGTACTTGGTATATGTTGGGTATAAAAATCGTAATATCAAAATGCGAATACGTGCATAGAGCCAGAAATTGGCTCCAAAATAATGCTCAGTCCTCGAAATTGGGATGTTTGGGATATTTTGAAAACTGCAGGAGGGTTTGGGACAAATATGACCAAACGCCGCTTTAAGAACTTGGCATATGTTTGGTATAAAAAGTCGTAATTTCAAACTGCGAATACGTGCAGAGAGCTTGAATTTGGCTCCAAAATATGGCTTCAGGCCTCGAAAGTGGGATGTTTGGGATATTTTGAAAACTGCAGGGGAGTTTGTGCAAAATGTGACTCACTGCTGCTTTCAGTACTTGGCATATGTTGGGTATAAAAAGTCGTAATTTCAAACTGCGAATACGTGCAGAGAGCCAGAATTTGGCTCCAAAATATGGCTTCAGGCCTCGAAAGTGGGATGTTTGGGATATTTTGAAAACTGCAGGGGAGTTTGTGCAAAATGTGACTCACTGCTGCTTTTAGTACTTGGCATATGTTGGGTATAAAAAGTCGTAATTTCAAACTGCGAATACGTGCAGAGAGCCAGAATTTGGCTCCAAAATATGGCTCAGGCCTCGAAAGTGGGATGTTTGGGATATTTTGAAAACTGCAGGGGAGTTTGTGCAAAATGTGACTCACTGCTGCTTTCAGTACTTGGCATATGTTGGGTATATAAAGTCGTAATTTCAAACTGCGAATACGTGCAGAGAGCCAGAATTTAGCTCCAAAATATGGCTCAGGCGTCGAAATTGGGATATTTGGGATATTTCGAAAACTGCAGGGGAGTTTGTTCAAAATGTGACTCAAGGCCACTTTCAGGACTTGGCATATGTTGGGTATAAAAATCGTAATTTCAAACTGCGAATACGTGCATAGAGCCAGAATTTGGCTCCAAAATATGACTCAGTCCTCGAAATTGGGATGTTTGGGATATTTTGAAAACTGCAGGAGGGATTGAGACAAATGTGACCAAATGCCGCTTTCAGTACTTGGCATATGTTGGGTATAAAAAATGTCGTAATTTCTAACTGCGTATACGTGCAGAGAGCCAGAATTTGATCAAAAATATGGCTCAGGCCTCGAAATTGGGATATTTGCGAGATTTCGAACACTGCAGGGGAGTTTGTGCAATATGTGACTCACTGCCGCTTTCAGTACCTGGCATATGTTGGGTATAAAAAAGTGGTAATTTCTAACTGCGAATACGTGCAGAGAGCCAGAATTTGGCTCCAAAATATGGATCAGGCCTCAAAATTGGGATATTTGGGATATTTCGAAAACTGCAGGGGAGTTTGTGCGAAATGTGACTCACTCCCGCTTTCAGGACTTGGCTATAAAAATTCGTAATTTCAAACGGCGAATACGTGCAGAGAGCCAGAATTTGGCTCCAAAATATGGCTCTGGCGTCGAAATTGGGATATTTGGGATATTTTGGAAACTGCTGGGGAGTTTGTGCTAAATGTGACTCACTGCTGCTATCAGTACTTGGCATATGTTGGGTATAAAAAGTCGTAATTTCAAACTGCGAATACGTGCAGAGAGCCAGAATTTGGCTCCAAAATATGGCTCAGGGGTCAAAATTGGGATATTTGGGATATTTTGAAAACTGCAGGCGAATTTGCGCTAAATGTGTCTCACTGCTGCTCTCAGTACTTGGCATATGTTGGGTATAAAAAGTCGTAATTTCAAACTGCGAATACGTGCAGAGAGCCAGAATTTGGCTCCAAAATATGGCTCAGGCCACGAAATTAGGATGTTTGGGATATTTTGAAAACTGCAGGGAGGTTTGGGACAAATATGATCAAACGCCGCTTTCAGTACTTGGCATATGTTGGGTATATAAAGTCATAATTTCAAACTGCGAATACGTGCATAGAGCCAGAATTTGGCTCCAAAATATGACTCAGTCCTCGAAATTGGGATGTTTGGGATATTTTGAAAACTGCAGGAGGGATTGAGACAAATGTAACCAAATGCAGCTTTCAGTACTTGGCAAATGTTGGGTATAAAAAAGTCGGAATTTCAAACTGCGAATACGTGCAGAGAGCCAGAATTTGTTCCAAAATATGGCTCAGGCCTCGAAATTGGGATATTTGGGATATTTCGAAAACTGCAGGGGAGTTTGTGCGAAATGTGACTCACTGCCGCTTTCAGGACTTGGCATATGTTGGGTATAAAAAAGTGGTAATTTCACACTGCGAATAAGTGCAGAGAGCCAGAATTTGATCCAAAATATGGCTCAGGCCTCGAAATTGGGATATTTGGGATATTTCGAAAACTGGAGGGGAGTTTGTGCAAAATATGACTCACTGATGCTTTCAGTACTTGGCATATGTTAGATATAAAAATCGTAATATCAAAATGCGAATACGTACATAGAGCCAGAATTTGGCTCCAAAATATTGCTCAGTCCTCGAAATTGGGATGTTTGGGATATTTTGAAAACTGCAGGAGGGTTTGGGACAAATATGACCAAACGCCGCTTTAAGAACTTGGCATATGTTTAGTATAAAAAGTCGTAATTTCAAACTGCGAATACGTGCAGAGAGCTTGAATTTGGCTCCAAAATATGGCTCAGGCCTCGAAAGTGGGATGTTTGGGATATTTTGAAAACTGCAGGGGAGTTTGTGCAAAATGTGACTCACTGCTGCTTTCAGTACTTGGCATATGTTGGGTATAAAAAGTCGTAATTTCAAACTGCGAATACGTGCAGAGAATAAGAATTTGGCTCCAAAATATGGCTCAGGTGTCGAAATTGGGATATTTGTGATATTTTGAAAACTGCAGGGGAGTTTGTGCTAAATGTGACTCACTGCTGCTTTCAGTACTTGGCATATGTTGGGTATAAAAATTCGTAATTTCAAACTGCGAATACGTGCAGAGACAGAATTTGGCTCCAAAATATGGCTCAGGCCTCGAAATTGGGATATTTGGGATATTTTGAAAACTGCAGGGGGGATTATGACAAATGTGACCAAACGCCGCTTTCAGTACCTGGCATATGTTGGGTATAAAAAAGTGGTAATTTCAAACTGCGAATACGTGCAGAGAGCCAGAATTTGGCTCCAAAATATGGATCAGGCCTCAAAATTGGGATATTTGGGATATTTCGAAAACTGCAGGGGAGTTTGTGCGAAATGTGACTCACTGCGGCTTTCAGGACTTGGCATATGTTATGTATAAAATGTCGAAATTTCAAACCGCGAATACGTGCATAGAGCCAGATTTTGGATGCAAAATATTGCTCATGCCTCGAGATTGGGATGTTTGGGATATTTTGAAAACTGCAGTGGGGGTTTGGGACAAATGTGACCAAACGCAGCTTTCAGTACTTGGCATATATTGGGTATAAAAAATTCGTAATTTCAAACTTCGAATACGTGCAGAGAGCCAGAGTTTGGCTGCAAAATATGGCTCAGGCCTCGAAATTGGGATGTTTGGGATATTTCGAAAACTGTAGGGGAGTTTGCGCAAAATGTGACTCACTGATGCTTTCAGTACTTGGCATATGTTGGGTATAAAAATCGTAATATCGAAATGCGAATACGTGCATAGAGCCAGAATTTGGCTCCAAAATATTGCTCAGTCCTCGAAATTGGGATGTTTGGGATAATTTGAAAACTGCAGGAGGGTTTGGGACAAATATGACCAAACGCCGCTTTAAGAACTTGGCATATGTTTGGTATAAAAAGTCGTAATTTCAAACTGCGAATACGTGCAGAGAGCTTGAATTTGGCTCCAAAATATGGCTCATGCCTCGAAAGTGGGATGTTTGGGATATTTTGAAAACTGCAGGGGAGTTTGTGCAAAATGTGACTCACTGCTGCTTTCAGTACTTGGCATATGTTGGGTATAAAAAGTCGTAATTTCAAACGGCGAATACGTGCAGAGAGCCAGAATTTGGCTCCAAAATATGGCTCAGGCGTCGAAATTGGGATATTTGGGATATTTTGAAAACTGCAGGGGAGTTTGTGCTAAATGTGACTCACTGCTGCTATCAGTACTTGGCATATGTTGGGTATAAAAAGTCGTAATTTCAAACTGCGAATACGTGCAGAGAGCCAGAATTTGGCTCCAAAATATGGCTCAGGGATCAAAATTGGGATATTTGGGATATTTTGAAAACTGCAGGCGAGTTTGTGCTAAATGTGTCTCACTGCTGCTTTCAGTACTTGGCATATGTTGGGTATAAAAAGTCGTAATTTCAAACTGCGAATACGTGCAGAGAGCCAGAATTTGGCTCCAAAATATGGCTCAGGCCACGAAATTAGGATGTTTGGGATATTTTGAAAACTGCAGGGAGGTTTGGGACAAATATGACCAAACGCCGCTTTCAGTACTTGGCATATGTTGGGTATATAAAGTCGTAATTTCAAACTGCGAATACGTGCATAGAGGCAGAATTTGGCTCCAAAAAATGACTCAGTCCTCGAAATTGGGATGTTTGGGATATTTTGAAAACTGCAGGAGGGATTGAGACAAATGTAACCAAATGCAGCTTTCAGTATTTGGCATATGTTGGGTATAAAAAAGTCGTAATTTCAAACTGCGAATATGTGCAGAGAGCCAGAATTTGATCCAAAATATGGCTCAGGCCTCGAAATTGGGATATTTGGAAGATTTCGAACACTGCAGGGGAGTTTGTGCAATATGTGACTCTCTGCCGCTTTCAGTACCTGGCATATGTTGGGTATAAAAAAGTGGTAATTTCACACTGGGAATACGTGCACAGAGCCAGAATTTGGCTCCAAAATATGGATCAGGCATCAAAATTGGGATATTTGGGATATTTCGAAAACTGCAGGGGAGTTTGTGCGAAATGTGACTCACTGCAGCTTTCAGGACTTGGCATATGTTTAGTATAAAATGTCGAAATTTCATACCGCGAATACGTGCATAGAGCCAGAATTTGGCTCCAAAATATTGCTCATGCCTCGAGATTGGGATGTTTGGGATATTTTGAACACTGCAGTGGGGGTTTGGGACAAATGTGACCAAACGCCGCTCTCAGTACTTGGCATATGTTGGGCATAAAACGTCGTAATTTCAAACTGCGAATAATTGCAGAGAGCCAGAGTTTGGCTGGAAAATATGGCTCAGGCCTCGAAATTGGGATGTTTGGGATATTTCGAAAACTGCAGGGGAGTTTGTGCAAAATGTGACTCACTGATGCTTTCAGTACTTGGCATATGTTGGGTATAAAAATCGTAATATCAAAATGCGAATACGTGCATAGAGCCAGAATTTGGCTCCAAAATAATGCTCAGTCCTCGAAATTGGGATGTTTGGGATATTTTGAAAACTGCAGGAGGGTTTGGGACAAATATGACCAAACGCCGCTTTAAGAACTTGGCATATGTTTGGTATAAAAAGTCGTAATTTCAAACTGCGAATACGTGCAGAGAGCTTGAATTTGGCTCCAAAATATGGCTTCAGGCCTCGAAAGTGGGATGTTTGGGATATTTTGAAAACTGCAGGGGAGTTTGTGCAAAATGTGACTCACTGCTGCTTTCAGTACTTGGCATATGTTGGGTATAAAAAGTCGTAATTTCAAACTGCGAATACGTGCAGAGAGCCAGAATTTGGCTCCAAAATATGGCTCAGGCGTCGAAATTGGGATATTTGGGATATTTTGAAAACTGCAGGGGAGTTTGTGATAAATGTGACTCACTGCTGCTATCAGTACTTGGCATATGTTGGGTATAAAAAGTCGTAATTTCTAACTGCAAATACGAGCAGAGAGCCAGAATTTGGCTCCAAAATATGGCTCAGGCCTCGAAAGTGGGATGTTTGGGATATTTTGAAAACTGCAGGGGAGTTTGTGCAAAATGTGACTCACTGCTGCTTTCAGTACTTGGCATATGTTGGGTATAAAAAGTCGTAATTTCAAACTGCGAATACGTGCAGAGAGCCAGAATTTGGCTCCAAAATATGGCTCAGGCGTCGAAATTGGGATATTTGGGATATTTCGAAAACTGCAGGGGAGTTTGTTCAAAATGTGACTCAAGGCCACTTTCAGGACTTGGCATATGTTGGGTATACAAATCGTAATTTCAAACTGCGAATACGTGCATAGAGCCAGAATTTGGCTCCAAAATATGACTCAGTCCTCGAAATTGGGATGTTTGAGATATTTTGAAAACTGCAGGAGGGATTGAGACAAATGTGACCAAATGCCGCTTTCAGTATTTGGCATATGTTGGGTATAAAAAAGTCGTAATTTCAAACTGCGTATACGTGCAGAGAGCCAGAATTTGATCCAAAATATGGCTCAGGCCTCGAAATTGGGATATTTGCGAGATTTCGAACACTGCAGGGGAGTTTGTGCAATATGTGACTCACTGCCGCTTTCAGTACCTGGCATATGTTGAGTATAAAAAAGTGGTAATTTCAAACTGCGAATACGTGCAGAGAGCCAGAATTTTCTCCAAAATATGGATCAGGCCTCAAAATTGGGATATTTGGGATATTTCGAAAACTGCAGGGGAGTTTGTGCGAAATGTGACTCACTGCCGCTTTCAGGACTTGGCATATGTTATGTATAAAATGTCGAAATTTCAAACCGCGAATACGTGCATAGAGCCAGAATTTGGATCCAAAATATTGCTCATGCCTCGAGATTGGGATGTTTGGGATATTTTGAAAACTGCAGTGGGGGTTTGGGACAAATGTGACCAAACGCCGCTCTCAGTGCTAGGCATATGTTGGGCATAAAAAAATCGTAATTTCAAACTGCGAATACGTGCAGAGAGCCAGAATTTGGCTCCAAAATATTGCTCAGGCCTCGAAATTGGGATATTTGGGATATTTCGTAAACTGCAGGGGAGTTTGTGCGAAATGTGACTCACTGCCACTCTCAGTACTTGGCATATGTTGGGTAAAAAATGTCGTAATTTCAAACTGCGAATACGTGCATAGAGCCAGATTTTGGCTCCAAAATATGGCTAAGGCCTCGAAATTGGGATGTTTGGGATATTTTGAAATCTGCAGGGGGGGTTTGGGACAAATGTTACCAAACGCCGCTTTCAGTACTTGGCATATATTGGGTATAAAAAGTTCGTAATTTCAAACTGCGAATACGTGCAGAGAGCCAGAGTTTGGCTGCAAAATATGGCTCAGGCCTCGAAATTGGGATGTTTGGGATATTTCGAAAACTGCAGGGGAGTTTGTGCAAAATGTGACTCACTGATGCTTTCAGTACTTGGCATATGTTGGGCATAAAAATCGTAATATCAAAATGCGAATACGTGCATAGAGCCAGAATTTGGCTAAAAAATATTGCTCAGTCCTCGAAATTGGGATATTTCGGATATTTTGAAAACTGCAGGAGGGTTTGGGACAAATACGACCGAACGCCGCTTTAAGAACTTGGCATATGTTTGGTATAAAAAGTCGTAATTTCAAACTGCGAATACGTGCAGAGAGCTTGAATTTGGCTCCAAAATATGGCTCAGGCCTCTAAAGTGGGATGTTTGGGATATTTTGAAAACTGCAGGGGAGTTTGTGCAAAATATGACTCACTGCTGCTATCAGTACTTGGCATATGTTGGGTATAAAAAGTCGTAATTTCAAACTGCGAATACGTGCAGAGAGCCAGAATTTGACTCATAAATATGGCTCTGGCGTCGAAATTGGGATATTTGGGATATTTCGAAAACTGCAGGGGAGTTTGTTCAAAATGTGACTCAAGGCCACTTTCAGGACTTGGCATATGTTGGGTATAAAAATCGTAATTTCAAACTGCGAATACGTGCATAGAGCCAAAATTTGGCTCCAAACAATGACTCAGTCCTCGAAATTGGGATGTTTGGGATATTTTGAAAACTGCAGGAGGGATTGAGACAAATGTGACCAAATGCCGCTTTCAGTACTTGGCATATGTTGGGTATAAAAAAGTCGTAATTTCAAACTGCGAATACGTGCAGAGAGCCAGAATTTGATCCAAAATATGGCTCAGGCCTCGAAATTGGGATATTTGGGAGATTTCGAACACTGTAGGGGAGTTTGTGCAATATGTGACTCACTGTTGCTTTCAGTACCTGGCATATGTTGGGTATAAAAAAGTGGTAATTTCAAACTGAGAATACGAGCAGAGAGCCAGAATTTTTCTCCAAAATATGAATCAGGGGTCGAAATTGGGATATTTGGGATATTTTGAAAACTGCAGGCGAGTTTGTGCTAAATGTGTCTCACTGCTGCTCTCATTACTTGGCATATGTTGGGTATAAAAAGTCGTAATTTCAAACTGCGAATACGTGCAGAGAGCCAGAATTTGGCTCCAAAATATGGGTCAGGCCACGAAATTAGGATGTTTGGGATATTTTGAAAACTGCAGGGAGGTTTGGGACAAATATGACCAAACGCCGCTTTCAGTACTTGGCATATGTTGGGTATATAAAGTCGTAATTTCAAACTGTGAATACGTGCAGAGAGCCAGAATTTGGCTCCAAAATATGGCTCAGGCCTCGAAATTAGGTTGTTTGGCATATTTTGAAAACTGCAGGGAGATTTGAGACACATGTGACCAAACGCCGCTTTCAGTACTTGGCATATGTTGGGTATAAAAAGTCATAATTTCAAACTGCGAATACGTGCAGAGACCCAGAATTTGGCTCCAAACTATGGCTCAGGCCTCGAAATTGGGATATTTGGGATATTTCGAAAACTGCAGGGGAGTTTGTTCAAAATGTGACTCAAGGCCACTTTCAGGACTTGGCATATGTTGGGTATAAAAATCGTAATTTCAAACTGCGAATACGTGCAGAGAGCCAGAATTTGGCTCCAAAATATGGCTCAGGCGTCGAAATTGGGATATTTGGGATATTTCGAAAACTGCAGGGGAGTTTGTTCAAAATGTGACTCAAGGCCACTTTCAGGACTTGGCATATGTTGGGTATAAAAATCGTAATTTCAAACTGCGAATACGTGCATAGAGCCAAAATTTGGCTCCAAACAATGACTCAGTCCTCGAAATTGGGATGTTTGGGATATTTTGAAAACTGCAGGAGTGATTGAGACAAATGTGACCAAATGCCGCTTTCAGTACTTGGCATATGTTGGGTATAAAAAAGTCGTAATTTCAAACTGCGAATACGTGCAGAGAGCCAGAATTTGATCCAAAATATGGCTCAGGCCTCGAAATTGGGATTTTTGGGAGATTTCGAACACTGTAGGGGAGTTTATGCAATATGTGACTCACTGCCGCTTTCAGTACCTGGCATATGTTGGGTATAAAAAAATGGTAATTTCAAACTGAGAATACGTGCAGAGAGCCAGAATTTTTCTCCAAAATATGGATCAGGCGTTGAAATTGGGATATTTGGGATATTTTGAAAACTGCAGGCGAGTTTGTGCTAAATGTGTCTCACTGCTGCTCTCATTACTTGGCATATGTTGGGTATAAAAAGTCGTAATTTCAAACTGCGAATACGTGCAGAGAGCCAGAATTTGGCTCCAAAATATGGCTCAGGCATCGAAATTAGGATGTTTGGGATATTTTGAAAACTGCAGGGAGGTTTGGGACAAATATGACCAAACGCCGCTTTCAGTACTTGGCATATGTTGGGTATATAAAGTCGTAATTTCAAACTGTTAATACGTGCAGAGAGCCAGAATTTGGCTCCAAAATATGGCTCAGGCCTCGAAATTAGGTTGTTTGGCATATTTTGAAAACTGCAGGGAGATTTGAGACACATGTGACCAAACACCGCTTTCAGTACTTGGCATATGTTGGGTATAAAAAGTCGTAATTTCAAAATGCGAATACGTGCAGAGACCCAGAATTTGGCTCCAAACTATGGCTCAGGCCTGGAAATTGGGATATTTGGGATATTTCGAAAACTGCAGGGGAGTTTGTTCAAAATGTGACTCAAGGCCACTTTCAGGACTTGGCATATGTTGGGTATAAAAATCGTAATTTCAAACTGCGAATACGTGCAGAGAGCTTGAATTTGGCTCCAAAATATGGCTCAGGCCTCGAAAGTGGGATGTTTGGGATATTTTGAAAACTGCAGGGGAGTTTGTGCAAAATGTGACTCACTGCTGATTCCAGTACTTGGCATATGTTGGGTATAAAAAGTCGTAGTTTCAAACTGCGAATACGTGCAGAGAGCCAGAATTTAGCTCCAAAATATGGCTCAGGCGTCGAAATTGGGATATTTGGGATATTTTGAAAACTGCAGGGGAGTTTGTGCTAAATGTGACTCACTGCTGCTATCAGTACTTGGCATATGTTGGGTATAAAAAGTCGTAATTTCAAACTGCGAATATGTGCAGAGAGCCAGAATTTGATCCAAAATATGGCTCAGGCCTCGAAATTGGGATATTTGGAAGATTTCGAACACTGCAGGGGAGTTTGTGCAATATGTGACTCTCTGCCGCTTTCAGTACCTGGCATATGTTGGGTATAAAAAAGTGGTAATTTCACACTGGGAATACGTGCAGAGAGCCAGAATTTGGCTCCAAAATATGGATCAGGCATCAAAATTGGGATATTTGGGATATTTCGAAAACTGCAGGGGAGTTTGTGCGAAATGTGACTCACTGCAGCTTTCAGGACTTGGCATATGTTTAGTATAAAATGTCGAAATTTCATACCGCGAATACGTGCATAGAGCCAGAATTTGGCTCCAAAATATTGCTCATGCCTCGAGATTGGGATGTTTGGGATATTTTGAAAACTGCAGTGGGGGTTTGGGACTAATGTGACCAAACGCCGCTCTCAGTGCTAGGCATATGTTGGGCATAAAAAAATCGTAATTTCAAACTGCGAATACGTGCAGAGAGCCAGAATTTGGCTCCAAAATATTGCTCAGGCCTCGAAATTGGGATATTTGGGATATTTCGTAAACTGCAGGGGAGTTTGTGCGAAATGTGACTCACTGCCACTCTCAGTACTTGGCATTGGTTGGGTAAAAAATGTCGTAATTTTAAACTGCGAATACGTGCATAGAGCCAGATTTTGGCTCCAAAATATGGCTAAGGCCTCGAAATTGGGATGTTTGGGATATTTTGAAATCTGCAGGGGGGGTTTGGGACAAATGTTACCAAACGCCGCTTTCAGTACTTGGCATATATTGGGTATAAAAAGTTCGTAATTTCAAACTGCGAATACGTGCAGAGAGCCAGAGTTTGGCTGCAAAATATGGCTCAGGCCTCGAAATTGGGATGTTTGGGATATTTCGAAAACTGCAGGGGAGTTTGTGCAAAATGTGACTCACTGATGCTTTCAGTACTTGGCATATGTTGGGCATAAAAATCGTAATATCAAAATGCGAATACGTGCATAGAGCCAGAATTTGGCTAAAAAATATTGCTCAGTCCTCGAAATTGGGATATTTCGGATATTTTGAAAACTGCAGGAGGGATTGAGACAAATGTGACCAAATGCCGCTTTCAGTACTTGGCATATGTTGGGTATAAAAAAGTCGTAATTTCAAACTGCGTATACGTGCAGAGAGCCAGAATTTGATCCAAAATATGGCTCAGGCCTCGAAATTGGGATATTTGCGAGATTTCGAACACTGCAGGGGAGTTTGTGCAATATGTGACTCACTGCCGCTTTCAGTACCTGGCATATGTTGAGTATAAAAAAGTGGTAATTTCAAACTGCGAATACGTGCAGAGAGCCAGAATTTGGCTCCAAAATATGGATCAGGCCTCAAAATTGGGATATTTGGGATATTTCGAAAACTGCAGGGGAGTTTGTGCGAAATGTGACTCACTGCCGCTTTCAGGACTTGGCATATGTTATGTATAAAATGTCGAAATTTCAAACCGCGAATACGTGCATAGAGCCAGAATTTGGATCCAAAATATTGCTCATGCCTCGAGATTGGGATGTTTGGGATATTTTGAAAACTGCAGTGGGGGTTTGGGACTAATGTGACCAAACGCCGCTCTCAGTGCTAGGCATATGTTGGGCATAAAAAAATCGTAATTTCAAACTGCGAATACGTGCAGAGAGCCAGAATTTGGCTCCAAAATATTGCTCAGGCCTCGAAATTGGGATATTTGGGATATTTCGTAAACTGCAGGGGAGTTTGTGCGAAATGTGACTCACTGCCACTCTCAGTACTTGGCATATGTTGGGTAAAAAATGTCGTAATTTTAAACTGCGAATACGTGCATAGAGCCAGATTTTGGCTCCAAAATATGGCTAAGGCCTCGAAATTGGGATGTTTGGGATATTTTGAAATCTGCAGGGGGGGTTTGGGACAAATGTTACCAAACGCCGCTTTCAGTACTTGGCATATATTGGGTATAAAAAGTTCGTAATTTCAAACTGCGAATACGTGCAGAGAGCCAGAGTTTGGCTGCAAAATATGGCTCAGGCCTCGAAATTGGGATGTTTGGGATATTTCGAAAACTGCAGGGGAGTTTGTGCAAAATGTGACTCACTGATGCTTTCAGTACTTGGCATATGTTGGGCATAAAAATCGTAATATCAAAATGCGAATACGTGCATAGAGCCAGAATTTGGCTAAAAAATATTGCTCAGTCCTCGAAATTGGGATATTTCGGATATTTTGAAAACTGCAGGAGGGTTTGGGACAAATACGACCGAACGCCGCTTTAAGAACTTGGCATATGTTTGGTATAAAAAGTCGTAATTTCAAACTGCGAATACGTGCAGAGAGCTTGAATTTGGCTCCAAAATATGGCTCAGGCCTCTAAAGTGGGATGTTTGGGATATTTTGAAAACTGCAGGGGAGTTTGTGCAAAATATGACTCACTGCTGCTATCAGTACTTGGCATATGTTGGGTATAAAAAGTCGTAATTTCAAACTGCGAATACGTGCAGAGAGCCAGAATTTGACTCATAAATATTGCTCAGGCCTCGAAAGTAGGATGTTTGGGATATTTTGAAAACTGCAGGGGAGTTTGTGCAAAATATGACTCACTGCTGCTTTCAGTACTTGGCATATGTTGGGTATAAAAAGTCGTAATTTCATACTGCGAATACGGGCAGAGAGCCAGAATTTGGCTCCAAAATATGGCTCAGGCGTCGAAATTGGGATATTTGGGATATTTCGAAAACTGCAGGGGAGTTTGTTCAAAATGTGACTCAAGGCCACTTTCAGGACTTGGCATATGTTGGGTATAAAAATCGTAATTTCAAACTGCGAATACGTGCATAGAGCCAAAATTTGGCTCCAAACAATGACTCAGTCCTCGAAATTGGGATGTTTGGGATATTTTGAAAACTGCAGGAGGGATTGAGACAAATGTGACCAAATGCCGCTTTCAGTACTTGGCATATGTTGGGTATAAAAAAGTCGTAATTTCAAACTGCGAATACGTGCATAGAGCCAGAATTTGATCCAAAATATGGCTCAGGCCTCGAAATTGGGATATTTGGGAGATTTCGAACACTGTAGGGGAGTTTGTGCAATATGTGACTCACTGTTGCTTTCAGTACCTGGCATATGTTGGGTATAAAAAAGTGGTAATTTCAAACTGAGAATACGTGCAGAGAGCCAGAATTTTTCTCCAAAATATGGATCAGGGGTCGAAATTGGGATATTTGGGATATTTTGAAAACTGCAGGCGAGTTTGTGCTAAATGTGTCTCACTGCTGCTCTCATTACTTGGCATATGTTGGGTATAAAAAGTCGTAATTTCAAACTGCGAATACGTGCAGAGAGCCAGAATTTGGCTCCAAAATATGGCTCAGGCCACGAAATTAGGATGTTTGGGATATTTTGAAAACTGCAGGGAGGTTTGGGACAAATATGACCAAACGCCGCTTTCAGTACTTGGCATGTTGGGTATATAAAGTCGTAATTTCAAACTGTGAATACGTACAGAGAGCCAGAATTTGGCTCCAAAATATGGCTCAGGCCTCGAAATTAGGTTGTTTGGCATATTTTGAAAACTGCAGGGAGATTTGAGACACATGTGACCAAACGCCGCTTTCAGTACTTGGCATATGTTGGGTATAAAAAGTCATAATTTCAAACTGCGAATACGTGCAGAGACCCAGAATTTGGCTCCAAACTATGGCTCAGGCCTCGAAATTGGGATATTTGGGATATTTCGAAAACTGCAGGGGAGTTTGTTCAAAATGTGACTCAAGGCCACTTTCAGGACTTGGCATATGTTGGGTATAAAAATCGTAATTTCAAACTGCGAATACGTGCAGAGAGCCAGAATTTGGCTCCAAAATATGGCTCAGGCGTCGAAATTGGGATATTTGGGATATTTCGAAAACTGCAGGGGAGTTTGTTCAAAATGTGACTCAAGGCCACTTTCAGGACTTGGCATATGTTGGGTATAAAAATCGTAATTTCAAACTGCGAATACGTGCAGAGAGCTTGAATTTGGCTCCAAAATATGGCTCAGGCCTCGAAAGTGGGATATTTGGGATATTTTGAAAACTGCAGGAGGGATTGAGACAAATGTGACCAAATGCCGCTTTCTGTACTTGGCATATGTTGGGTATAAAAAAGTCGTAATTTCAAACTGCGAATACGTGCAGAGAGCCAGAATTTGATCCAAAATATGGCTCAGGCCTCGAAATTGGGATATTTGGGAGATTTCGAACACTGTAGGGGAGTTTGTGCAATATGTGACTCACTGTTGCTTTCAGTACCTGGCATATGTTGGGTATAAAAAAGTGGTAATTTCAAACTGAGAATACGTGCAGAGAGCCAGAATTTTTCTCCAAAATATGGATCAGGGGTCGAAATTGGGATATTTGGGATATTTTGAAAACTGCAGGCGAGTTTGTGCTAAATGTGTCTCACTGCTGCTCTCATTACTTGGCATATGTTGGGTATAAAAAGTCGTAATTTCAAACTGCGAATACGTGCAGAGAGCCAGAATTTGGCTCCAAAATATGGCTCAGGCCACGAAATTAGGATGTTTGGGATATTTTGAAAACTGCAGGGAGGTTTGGGACAAATATGACCAAACGCCGCTTTCAGTACTTGGCATGTTGGGTATATAAAGTCGTAATTTCAAACTGTGAATACGTACAGAGAGCCAGAATTTGGCTCCAAAATATGGCTCAGGCCTCGAAATTAGGTTGTTTGGCATATTTTGAAAACTGCAGGGAGATTTGAGACACATGTGACCAAACGCCGCTTTCAGTACTTGGCATATGTTGGGTATAAAAAGTCATAATTTCAAACTGCGAATACGTGCAGAGACCCAGAATTTGGCTCCAAACTATGGCTCAGGCCTCGAAATTGGGATATTTGGGATATTTCGAAAACTGCAGGGGAGTTTGTTCAAAATGTGACTCAAGGCCACTTTCAGGACTTGGCATATGTTGGGTATAAAAATCGTAATTTCAAACTGCGAATACGTGCAGAGAGCCAGAATTTGGCTCCAAAATATGGCTCAGGCGTCGAAATTGGGATATTTGGGATATTTCGAAAACTGCAGGGGAGTTTGTTCAAAATGTGACTCAAGGCCACTTTCAGGACTTGGCATATGTTGGGTATAAAAATCGTAATTTCAAACTGCGAATACGTGCAGAGAGCTTGAATTTGGCTCCAAAATATGGCTCAGGCCTCGAAAGTGGGATGTTTGGGATATTTTGAAAACTGCAGGGGAGTTTGTGCAAAATGTGACTCACTGCTGCTTTCAGTACTTGGAATATGTTGGGTATAAAAAGTCGTAATTTCAAACTGCGAATACGAGCAGAGAGCCAGAATTTGGCTCCAAAATATGGCTCAGGCGTCGAAATTGGAATATTTGGGATATTTCGAAAACTGCAGGGGAGTTTGTTCAAAATGTGACTCAAGGCCACTTTCAGGACTTGGCATATGTTGGGTATAAAAATCGTAATTTCAAACTGCGAATACGTGCATAGAGCCAGAATTTGGCTCCAAAATATGACTCAGTCCTCGAAATTGGGATGTTTGAGATATTTTGAAAACTGCAGGAGGGATTGAGACAAATGTGACCAAATGCCGCTTTCAGTACTTGGCATATGTTGGGTATAAAAAAGTCGTAATTTCAAACTGCGAATACGTGCAGAGAGCCAGAATTTGGTCCAAAATATGGCTCAGGCCTCGAAATTGGAATATTTGGGAGGTTTCGAACACTGCAGGGGAGTTTGTGTAATATGTGACTCACTGCCGCTTTCAGGACTTGGCATATGTTATGTATAAAATGTCGAAATTTCAAACCGCGAATACGAGCATAGAGCCAGAATTTGGATCCAAAATATTGCTCATGCCTCGAGATTGGGATGTTTGGGATATTTTGAAAACTGCAGTGGGGGTTTGGGACAAATGTGACCAAACGCCGCTCTCAGTACTTGGCATATGTTGGGCATAAAAAAGTCGTAATTTCAAACTTCGAATACGTGCAGAGAGCCAGAATTTGGCTCCAAAATAATGCTCAGGCCACGAAATTGGGATATTTGGGATATTTCGTAAACTGCAGGGGAGTTTGTGCGAAATGTGACTCACTGCCACTCTCAGTACTTGGCATATGTTGGGTAAAAAATGTCGTAATTTCAAACTGGGAATACGTGCATAGAGCCAGATTTTGGCTCCAAAATATGGCTAAGGCCTCGACATTGGGATGTTTGGGATATTTTGAAATCTGCAGGGGGGTTTGGGACAAATGTTACCAAACGCCGGTTCAGTACTTGGCATATATTGGGTATAAAAAATTCGTAATTTCAAACTGCGGATACGTGCAGAGAGCCAGAGATTGGCTGCAAAATATGGCTCAGGCCTCGAAATTGGGATGTTTGGGATATTTCGAAAACTGTAGGGGAGTTTGTTCAAAATGTGACTCACTGATGCTTTCAGTACTTGGCATATGTTGGGTATAAAAATCGTAATATCAAAATGCGAATACGTGCATAGAGCCAGAATTTGGCTCCAAAATATTGCTCAGTCCTCGAAATTGGGATGTTTTGGATATTTTAAAAACTGCAGGAGGGTTTGGGACAAATATGACCAAACGCCGCTTTAAGAACTTGGCATATGTTTGGTATAAAAAGTCGTAATTTCAAACTGCGCATACGTGCAGAGAGCTTGAATTTGGCTCCAAAATATGGCTCAGGCCTCGAAAGTGGGATGTTTGGGATATTTTGAAAACTGCAGGGGAGTTTGTGCAAAATGTGACTCACTGCTGCTTTCAGTACTTGGCATATGTTGGGTATAAAAAGTCGTAATTTCAAACTGCGAATACGTGCAGAGAGCCAGAATTTGGCTCCAAAATATGGCTCAGGCGTCGAAATTGGGATATTTGGGATATTTTGAAAACTGCAGGGGAGTTTGTGCTAAATGTGACTCACTGCTGCTATCAGTACTTGGCATATGTTGGGTATAAAAAGTCGTAATTTCAAACTGCGAATACGTGCAGAGAGCCAGAATTTGGCTCCAAAATATGGCTCAGGCGTCAAAATTGGGATATTTGGGATATTTTGAAAACTGCAGGGGAGTTTGTGCTAAATGTGTCTCACTGCTGCTATCAGTACTTGGCATATGTTGGGTATAAAAAGTCGTAATTTCAAACTACGAATACGTGCAGAGAGCCAGAATTTGGCTCCAAAATATTGCTCAGGCCACGAAATTAGGATGTTTGGGATATTTTGAAAACTGCAGGGAGGTTTGGGACAAATATGACCAAATGCTGCTTTCAGTACTTGGCATATGTTGGGTATAATAAAGTGATGTGGAGAGCATGGGGGATTTTTTTTATATTGCAGAATGGTGACTGGGGCTAGTGCGTGATGCTTTCCTACTAATCCAAACCCACTCAGATGCACCTGCTATATTTAGATCAACAACACTGCTGATCTATGATTCATCCAGTGTCTAATGTCACTTAGTGGAGAGATTTAGCAAGAGGTCAGCAGCAGATCAACTTTTTCTAAATACCATGTTGGCGATCACGGCAAATAATGAGGGTGAAAAAAAATTAATTTGCTGAGAGATTGCAATTCAGTAGAACTCCATTCACACTGACTGATGCCAAAATCTAGTACATCCATATCAGCCTGGATGGCTCCAGGGAGCCTCTGGCTCTCGCCAAGTAAATGATGTTTCATTACATTCATTTTTTTTTTACCCTGTCTATAAGACATTGTTTTCTACAGAAAAAATAATAACTATTTGGTATTTTTGAACATCATTCTCATAAATTTCTGCTCTGTTTAATTGAAGCCTTTTTATTGCAGCCATCCAACTATTATGAAGCCAAATGAGCTACGTAACAGCAATCCACGATTAGCAGAACTCACTGCCAAACAGGTAAGTGGGAGGGATGAGGTTTGATGCAAATGACAGATAAGGACAAACTTTAAAAGGATTCAGTATAAGTAGACAAATAAACACACAATTTAACAGGAGCATCTCTAAGCAGTAGCGTATATACTAAGCCTACAAACATCGGATTATGCCTAAACAGTAGGAGTGAGTGCTCCCAAAGACACAAAGCCAGTGTTCTAAACACTTATATTCGTCGAGCACTTACCCACTGTTTAGAATGGAGCAACGTGAGTAGGAAGTTTGAAAGTTAACTGAAGTGTTGGTGAACAATGGATATAGCAACAAAGAAATAAACGCGACATAAGATGACACCTGGACCAGGTACAATCCTGAGCCTAGAACAGAAACCACAACACCTCCAATAATATTATATTACAAATCGGATTTGGAAGGAAGGATTGGGCTACAGCAAGGATTGGGCTACAGGAAGGATTGGTCTACAGGAAGGATTGGGCTACAAGAAGGATTGGGCTACAGGAAAGATTGGGCTACAGGAAGGATTGAGCTACATCTCCAAATGTATATTTGCCAGATAATTTGGCACTAAAAAGAAAACGCATATATTATTGTTTAGACTAAATCCGCTACTCATTACTTTCCTGAAGTTGTCGTATATACACTACAAAATCTGCGTGTAAATCACGACAATTAACACGTGATGAAAATGTGACAGTGTCAGACCACGAAGGAAGAATTGAAACAGGAATTTCCTTAAGTATTTTCGTAATTAATAATACATCTTCAGAAGGGTGTTTCAAGTCTTCCTTCGAGGTCTGACACTGTCGCTACAGAACATGAATGTATTTACACGTTGCAACAATGAATAATGAGAACAATCATTATATGGATGGGGTAATAATAGGGGAGCATTAGCGCCTCTGGTGGTCACATGCTTAACTGTATTAGAGGTTGACAGTTTAGATATTATGGTGAAGTAAGGGTGAGTGGCGCGTCTGGAAATCCCACTTCTTAATGTGTGTGGCTCATTTGTCGACCAGCTGCCGCCTTGCAAGGGTCACGTTGATTACCAGTGAGCAAAAAATAAATGTGTTACAGATATCATTATTCAATCATAATATAGAAAGGATTGTTCGGGGTGTGTACTTCATGTTGTTATTCGTTTTTATTTCGTATATTATATGTATTTAGACAAAATATAGAGGTGACTGTCAGGTGGCAGCCATAGGTGTACCCTCTAGTTAAGTCATTAGTGCGCTTGTGGTGGCCTTAATAGCCATGCCAGTAGTTAGCTAGCAATCTTAAGGTTATCTTGAGATGATTTCGGGGCTTAGCGTCCCCCGCGGCCCTGTCCTCGACCAGGCCTTCTTTTTCTTACACATCCCCCAGGAAGCAGCCCATAGCAGCTGTCTAACTCCCAGGTACTTATTTACTGATAGGTAAACAGGGTCATCAGGGTGAAAGAAAGTGCCCATTTGTTTCAGCCTCCAACGGGGGATAGAACCCGGAACCTCAGGATTATGAATCCGAAGCACTGTCCACTCGGCTGTCATGCCCCTTAAAACAACCCAAAGAGAAATCTTCGATATATTTTGATGAAAATCTGAATGAAACGAAAAATGTTGGCCACAGATTGTGTGAAGATGGTGGAGGGGGGGGGGGATTGAGGGGGTGCAGGTTAATATGATGAGCATGATTCAGAATGATGGAAGGAGAAGGGCTCCTATGATGAATTGACCTAAGGGCCACCACCTACAGTGGCCTCGACGGGGACAAGACGGCGGCGCCTTGTCAAAGTTTAGCCTTCCTACCCCCCCCCCCCTTATTTTATTGAGGATTTGTCTTGTGTATATTGGGAACAAGAGGAATGACTCGGCATTTCAGACTTGAGTGGTTAAGCGGGTTCATTGGTTAATAATCCTTTGGGGGAAACAACACCCCTATTGTCTGTGTTACATTGTGGCTTATTGAGCTTGAAGCTGTTGTCCAGCCTGTCTGTGTCAAATATGACATTTTAGAGAAGTGGTCTGTATTAATGACCTCCAACTTGGTCAGTATTACAAAGGCCTCGGCTGTTATTTATTTATTTATATAACTACAAGTTATATTGGGTTACTGATCAACCCGTCCTCTTAAAACTAACGTCACTTTTGGCTGGTATGCGCGGCGCTATGGCCAAATTTGGACGTAATTTGAAATTAAATCGACTCACAAAAGTGACGCACTGTTCCGTTTTCTGTTTGAGTTGTCCGGCTTACTCGGCAAACTTGGAAGAGGATTCTTTCCATTAACATTTTTCATAACGTTTTGAAACTTTATGAGAATTTCCTGCCCACCTAACCTATCAGAGGACCCTTAACTTATTGTTGTTGACAAAAAAAATCCCAAATTTATTTTCATTTTGTTTTCATTTTCAAATTATGTCCATATTCGGCCATACGGGTAAACGGCCAAAAGCGACGCTATTTTTAAGAGGACAGGTGACAAGGAGTACATAGCCCTATGTGTTTACATTCTTGTAAAGCAACTAGTACGCATAGGACTTCGAGCAGGTCCTTAATTTAACAGATAATATTAAGTAGGTAATTTCTAGGAAAATTTATAGGCTAATCTATCTAAATCTATAACAATTTAAACTTTTATAGTGTTAGTCCTTCAAAGATTCGAGGTAGTGACAGTTGAACAAGTTCTGGCTTGATTGTTGTTGCTGTCTTGAACTTTATCCAAAGCGGAAAATCATTGATGTGTTTTTGAAGTGAGATTTCCATATTAGGACACAGTAGGCCAGATGGGGCCACAAGAGACTCTTACAGTTCAATATTCAATGTTGTTCGTTTAAGTCAATGATTCGTTTAACTATTCTTAAGGATTGTTTTCATATTAACTGTGAGTCCCAGATGTTTAATGGCTGGTACATCATAACTCCTAGGTAATATTTACTTAAATTTACCAGAGGGCCACCATTTCTCCATGGTGCCATCTACGGCAACAGGAAGCCGGCGGTTTGTCAAAAGTTCCCCTACGGTTCCTGAGGAGTTTGTCAATCTGTATTTTGAGCGTGCAAACTGCTGCATTATGACATTAAAGGTAGTTTCATAATATGTACACGGTGTCTTGTAGCTAAGCTAAAGGTGGCATATAATGTTCAGCAACAAGTCGCCCTAGATTGTTTAGTGTTAACGACTAGGGCGATGGAGTGGTTATAGCAGGATAGCAATTGTGCAGATAAATGGGGAAGATAATTGCAGATGAGGAGTCACAATAACGGGGGCTGAAATATGTTGACCAAACCACACACTAGAAAGTGAAGGGATGACTAGATAATTGTTTATTAAATAGATGGAAGATGTTAATTGTTTGCATCTTGTTTACTCTGCATGTAAAATGAATTCACCTGTAAATGGTCATTTTTGACAATGTAATCACTAGGCTTCTAACGTTAGTTTAGTGCTCAGAGACCATATACTGTACTTAAGAGGTTTTAAAAATGTTATTTATATAATTTAGGCCAATAGACAGCTATATAAATTAATAATACACAGTACTTTTATCTAAGGTTAGCTAAAGGTTTGTTTTAGTGGAAGACCCTAATAAGGTAATGTGTTTCTATGTAACTTTAAAAGAACATTGATGCTTAACCATAGCCTCATGAGTCGGAGACAAAACTGTATTCCGTTAGGCTATTGCAGTCTTATCAGTCTTGCCTACTCGCTATTGTTGATACAATCTGTAATTAATCTCTATTGCAATTTCACCTTTTCCAGTGATTGGTTCCAGTGTTCTTGAAATTCATAATTGTATTTTCTTACTCGATTGTATTTGAAATAAACTGTTTATACTTACCCTGGTGCTATATAGTCTAACTGGTTTGGTGCATTCTTTTGATAATTACTTATACATGCCCTTAATATATGTAAAAAATATTTTTTCAGGAGTGTGGCACGTGTGGACAAGTATTGGATCAGAGGAGTCAAGGTAAAGTTAACAACTAGTTCTGGGGAGGAGCGGGTGGAAGTAGATGGACGTAGAAAACTTCACATTCTTGTTACACTAACACTGGTTTGTGCCTCGGAGAGGCTGCAGGATCCAGTAAGTTCAGTAGAACTTCGGTTTCAACTCCTTTTGACCATGTCGTAGCTCAGTCGATTACGGCAGCGTCTGGGATGCTCTCGGATGCAGGTTTGAATCCTCGTCCTGGCCCTTGTGGATTTGTACACTCTTGTTAGCAGGCTGAGAGCTTTTCTTTCCCATAGATTTATTTATAGAAGAGTTAGCAATAAGTCGGTTGGGTTTATTAACGTATTGTTTTTAGGTCCCATTTAGATTATGCTGTTCAGTTTTGGTCGCCATGCTAAAGAAAGGACATAATTCACTAGAACACGTCAGTTAGGATGACAAAGTTAATCCCGCAAATTAGAAAGCTTCCGTATGAAGAGATGTTGGAAAAACCTTAACGTGACATGATTGAAGTGTACAAGTAGATGAATGGGCATAACAAGGAAGCTATTGATAAGGCTTTAAATGAAGATAAGTTCAGATTTAGGAAATACATGGGTAAATACTGGTTTGGTAACTGGGTTGTGGATTTGTGGAACAAATTACTGGATCATGTGCAGACGAAGAGTCACAATAACGTGGCTGAAGTATGTTGACCAGACCACACACTAGAAGGTGAAGGGACAACGACGTTTCGGTCCGTCCTGGACCATTCTCAAATCGACTGTGGATCATACTACTGGATCACTGGATCCATATTATTGGATCATAATAGGCATAGGAATCTTTGATTGGTTGAAGCTTAGGTTAGACGAATATGAATGAGTGTAGGTGGATATAAATAGGAAATGCCACGTGCAGGACAATAGGCCATCTGCAGTTTCTTGACTTAGGTTCTACTAGTTTACACTCAGAACGCGACTCTCCAATCAGCTTACATCTGTATCCTCAATTACTGCTGGTGATCAAGGGCAAACATTTAACCTTGAATGTTTAACCTTGAATTGAGAGATAGGAGAATAATCTTAAGATTAGACTTGGACTGGCTGGCATATGCTTTATATATCATTAATGCATATGCCAGGGGGGGGGGGAGATCTCCCCAAAGGCATAAACTGCTAGGTCAGGTCATCCACAAACCCATATCCAATGACTCCAAGGTCATGGGAAGCTTGACCTTCCCATGAAGATGGAGGATTGTTGGTGGGTTTGTGGATTTGGAATGAGGGAAGAGGCGGGCTGGATGAGGCAGTTTATGTTTTGGGAAGTATTTGTAATCATTTTATTTAGAGATGAGTGTGAGCAGAAATGACACGCTATAGTAGTCATTTATAGTGAAGATGATAATGTATTTTCCAAATGAGAAAAAATTATGCGTGGCGAAAACTTAAGTTGAGATAAAAGTATGTTGTCAACAGCTCTACAATAAAAGATTTCGTTGTGGAAGAGATTCCCGCCCGAAAGGTCAGCCATCTTGGCGCGCAGTTTGAACGCTCCTGGCTGGACTTTCTTTCCACACCTCGCCTGGAGCTCATCTTTGAATTCAGCTGGCTTTTTTGGGCCAGTGTGTGCTCACTGCAGCTATCCAGGGGCTCACAGCATCGGGGGAGGCCGGAGCCTCCCTAATGGACGCCATATTTTGGAGCCAAATTCTGGCTCTATGCTTGTATTCGCAGTTTGATATTACGACTTTTTATACCCAAAATATGCC
Organism: Procambarus clarkii; assembly: GCF_040958095.1. Lineage (NCBI taxonomy): Eukaryota > Metazoa > Arthropoda > Malacostraca > Decapoda > Cambaridae > Procambarus > Procambarus clarkii. The sequence continues at coordinate 20,071,841 of NC_091159.1, forward strand.
AAGTGCTGAAAGCGGCGTTTGGTCACATTTGTCCCAATCCCCCCTGCAGTTTTAAAAATATCCCAAACATCCCAATATCGAGGCCTGAGCCATATTTTGGAGCCAAATTCTGGCTCTCTACACGTATTCGCAGTTTGATATTACGACTTTTTAAACCCAACATATGCTAAGTCCTGAAAGCGGCAATGAGTCACATTTTGCACAAACTCCCCTGCAGTTTTCAAAATATCCCAAAAATAACAATTTCAAGGCCCGAGCCATATTTTGGAGCCAAATTCTGGCTCTATGCACGTATTCGCAGTATGATATTACGACTTTTTATACCCAACATATGCCAAGTCCTGAAAGCGGCAGTGAGTCACATTTTGCACAAACTCCCATGCAGTTTTTGAAATATCCCAAATATCCCAATTGCGAGGCCTGAGCCATATTTTGGAGCCAAATTCTGGCTCTCTGCACGTATTCGCAGTTTGAAATTGCGACTTTTTTATACCCAACATATGCCAAGTACTGAAAGGGCGTTTGGTCACATTTGTACCAAACCTCCCTGCAGTTTTCAAAATATCCCAAATATCCCAATTTCAAGGCCTGAGCCATATTTTGGAGCCAAATTCTGGCTCTCTGCACGTATTCGCAGTTTGATATTACGACTTTTTATACCCAACATATGCCAAGTACTGGACGCGGCAGTGAGTCACATTTTGCACAAACTCCCCTGCAGTTTTCAAAATATAAAAAACATCCCAATTTCGAGGCCTGAGCCATATTTTGGAGCCAAATTCTGGCTCTCTGCACGTATTCGCAGTTCGAAATTACATCTTTTTGTACCCAACATATGCCAAGTACTGAAAGCGGCATTTGGTCACATTTGTCCCGAACCTCCTTGCAGTTTTCAAAATATCCCAAATATCCCAATTTCGAGGCCTGAGCCATATTTTGGAGCCAAATTCTTTCTCTCTGCATGTATTCGCAGTTCGATATTCCAACTTTTTATACCCAACATATGCCAAGTCCTGAAAGCGGCAGTGAGTCACATTTTGTTCAAACTCCCCTGCAGTTTTCAAAATATCCCAAATAACCCAATTTCGAGGCCTGAGCCATATTTTGGAGCCCAATTCTGGCTCTCTGCACGTATTCGCAGTTTGAAATTGCGACTTTTTTATACCCAACATATGCCAAGTACTGAAAGCGGCGTTAGGTCATATTTGTCCCAAACTCTCCTGCAGTTTTCAAAATATTCCAAACATCCCAATTTCGAGGCCTGAGCCATATTTTGGAGCCAAATTCTGGCTCTCTGCACATATTCGCTGTTTGAAATTGCGACTTTCTTATACACAACATATGGCAAGTACTGAAAGCGGCGTTTGGTCATATATGTCCCAATCCCCCCTGTAGTTTTCAAATTATATCAAACATCCCAACTTCGAGGCCTGAGCCATATTTTGGAGCCAAATTCAGGCTCTCTACACGTATTCGCAGTTTGAAATTACGACTTTTTATACCCAACATATGCCAATTACTGAAAGCGGCAGTGAGTCACAATTTGCACAAACTCCCCTGCAGTTTTCAAAATATCCCAAATATCCCTATTTCGAGGCCTGAGCCATATTTTGGATCTAAATTCTGTCTCGCTGCACGTATTCGCAGTTTGAAATTACGAATTTTTATACCCAACATATGCCATGTACTGAAAGCGGCGTTTGGTCAAATTTGTCCCAAACCTCACTGCAGTTTTCAAAATATCCCTTATATCCCAATTTCGAGGCCTGAGCCATATTTTGGAGGCAAATTCTGGCTCTCTGCACGTATTCGCAGTTTGAAATTACGAATTTTTTATACCCAACATATGCGAAGTACTGAAAGCGGCATTTGGTCACGTTTGTCCCAAACCTCCCTGCAGTTTTCAAAATATCCCAAACATCCCATTATCGAGGCCTGAGCCATATTTTGGAGCCAAATTCTGGCTTTCTGCACGTATTAGCAGTTTGAAATTACGACTTTTTATACGGAACGTATGCCAAGTACTGAAAGCGGCATTTGGTCATATTTGTCCCAAACCTCCCTGCAGTTTTCAAAATATCCCAAACATCCCAATTTCGAGGCCTGAGTCATATTTTAGAGCCAAATTCTGGCTCTCTGCACGTATTTGCTGTTTGAAATTGCGACTTTTTAATACCTAACATATGCCAAGTACTGAAAGCGGCATTTGGTCATATTTGTCCCAAACCCCCCTGCAGTTTACCAAATATCCCAAATTTCCCAATTTCGAGCCCTGAGCCTTATTTTGGAGCCAAATTCTGGCTCTCTGCACGTATTCGCAGTTTGAAATTACGACTTTTTATACCCAACATATGCCAAATCCTGAACGCGGCAGTGAGTCACATTTTGCACAAACTCCCCTGGAGTTTTCAATATATCCCAAATAACCCAATTTCGAGGCCTGAGCCATATTTTTGAGCCAAATTCTGGCTCTCTGCACGTATTCGCAGTTTGAAAGTGCGACTTTTTTATACCCAACATATAACAAGTACTGAAAGCGGCGTTTGGTCACATTTGTCCCAACCTCCCTGCAGTTTTCAAAATATCCCAAATATCCCAATTTCGAGGCTTGAGCCATATTTTGGAGCCAAATTCTGGCTCTCTGCACGTATTCGCAGTTTTATATTACTACTTTTTATACCCAACATATGCCAAGTACTGAAAGCGGCAGTGAGTCACATTTTGCACAAACTCCCCTGCAGTTTTCAAAATATCCAAAACATTCCAATTTCGAGGTCTGAGCCATATTTTGGAGCCAAATTATGGCTCTCTGCACGTATTCGCAGTTTGAAATTACTACTTTTTATACCCAACATATGCCAAGTACTGAAAGCGGCGTTTGGTCACATTTGTCCCAATCCCCCCTGCAGTTTTCAAAATATCCCAAATTTCCATATTTCGAGCCCTGAGCCTTATTTTGGAGCGAAATTCTGGATCTCTGCACGTATTTGCAGTTTGAAATTACGACTTTTTATACCCAACATATGCCAAGTCCTGTAAGCGGCAGTGAGTGACATTTTGCACAAACTCCCATGCAGTTTTCGAAATATCCCAAATATCCCAATTTCGAGGCCTGAGCCATATTTTGGAGCCAAATTCAGGCGCTCTGCACGTATTCGCTGTTTGATATTACGACTTTTTTTACCCAACATATGCGAAGTACTGAAAGCGGCGTTTGGTCATTTGTCCCAAACCTCCCTGCAGTTTTCAAAATATCCCAAACATCCCAATTTTGAGGACAGAGCCATATTTTGGAGCTAAATTCTGGCTCTCTGCACGTATTCGCAGTTTGAAATTACGAATTTTTTATACCCAACATATGCGAAGTTCTGAAAGCGGCGTTTGGTCACATTTGTCCCAAAAATCCCTGCAGTTTTCAAAATATCCCAAACATCCCAATTTTGAGGCCTGAGCCATATTTTGGAGCCAAATTCTGGCTCTCTGCACGTATTCGCAGTTTGAAATTACGAATTTTTACACGGACCGTATGCCAAGTACTGAAAGCATCGTTTGGTCATATATGTCGCAAACCCCCCTGCAGTTTTCAAAATATCCCAAACATCCCAATTTCGAGGCCTGAACCATATTTTGGAGCCAAATTCTGGCTCTCTGCACATATTCGCAGTTTGAAATTGTGACTTTTTTTATACCCAACATATACCAAATACTGAAAGCGGCGTTTGGTCATATTTGTCCCAAACCCCCCCTGCAGTTTTCAAAATATCCCAAACTTCCTTATTTCGAGGCCTGAGCCATATTTTGGAGCCAAATTCTGGCTCTCTGCACGTATTCGCAGTTTGAAATTGCGAATTTTTTATACCCAACATATAACAAGTACTGAAAGCGGCGTTTGAACACATTTGTCCCAATCCCCCTTGCAGTTTTCAAAATATATCAAATATCCCAAGTTCGAGGCCTGAGCCATATTTTGGAGCCAAATTCTGGCTCTCTGCACGTATTCGCTGTTTGAAAATACGAATTTTATACCCATCATATGCCAAGTACTGAGAGCGGCATTGAGTCACATTTTGCACAAACTCCCCTGTAGTTTTCAAAATATCCCAAATATCCCAATTTCGAGGCCTGAGCCATATTTTGGAGCCAAATTCTGGCTCTCTACACGTATTTGCAGTTTGAAATTACGACTTTTTTATACCCAACATATGCCAAGTACTGAAAGCGGCGCTTGGTCACATTTGTCCCAATCCCCCCTGCATTTTTCAAAATATCCCAAACATCCCAATTTTGAGGCCTGAGCCATATTTTGGAGCTAAATTCTGGCTCTCTGCACGTATTCGCAGTTTGAAATTACGACTTTTTTATACCCAACATATGCCAAGTACTGAAAGAGGCGTTTGGTCATATATGTCCCAAACCCCCCTGCAGTTTTCAAAATATCCCAAACATCACAATTTCTAGGCCTGAGCCATATTTTGGAGCCACATTCAGGCTCTATGCACGTATTCGCGGTCTGAAATTACGACTTTTTATACCCAACATATGCCAAGTCCTGAAAGCGGCAGTGAGTCACATTTTGAACAAATTCCCCTGCAGTTTTCGAAATATCCCAAATATCCTAATTTCGAGGCCTGAGCCATATTTTGGAGCCAAATTCTGGCTCTCTACACGTATTTGCAGTTTGAAATTACGACTTTTTTATACCCAACATATGCCAAGTACTGAAAGCGGCGCTTGGTCACATTTGTCCCAATCCCCCCCTGCATTTTTCAAAATATCCCAAACATCCCAATTTTGAGGCCTGAGCCATATTTTGGAGCTAAATTCTGGCTCTCTGCACGTATTCGCAGTTTGAAATTACGACTTTTTTATACCCAACATATGCCAAGTACTGAAAGAGGCGTTTGGTCATATATGTCCCAAACCCCCCTGCAGTTTTCAAAATATCCCAAACATCACAATTTCTAGGCCTGAGCCATATTTTGGAGCCACATTCAGGCTCTATGCACGTATTCGCGGTCTGAAATTACGACTTTTTATACCCAACATATGCCAAGTCCTGAAAGCGGCAGTGAGTCACATTTTGAACAAATTCCCCTGCAGTTTTCGAAATATCCCAAATATCCTAATTTCGAGGCCTGAGCCATATTTTGGAGCCAAATTCTGGCTCTCTGCACGTATTCGCAGTTTGAAATTACGACTTTTTAATACCAAACATATGCCAAGTATTAAATCGGCGTTTGGCCACATTTGTCCCAATCGCCCCTGCAATTTTCAAAATATCCCGAATATCCCAATTTCGAGACCTGAGCCATATTTTGGAGCCAAATTCTGGCTCTCTGCAAGTATTCGCAGTTTGAAATTGCGACTTTTTTATACCCAACATATAACAAGTACTGAAAGCGGCGTTTGGTCATATTTGTCCCAAACTCCCCTGCAGTTTTCAAAATATCCCAAACATCCCAATTTCGAGGCCTAGCCATATTTTGAAGCCAAATTCTGGCTCAATGCACGTATTCGCAGTTTGAAATTACGACTTTTTATTCCCAACAAATGCCAAGTCCTGAAAGCGGCAGTGAGTCACATTTTGCACAAACTCCCCTGCAGCTTTCAAAATATCCAAAATATCCCAAACTCGAGGCCTGAGCCATATTTTGGAGTCAAATTCTGGGCCTGTAGCCGGGCCATTTCTGGGCCTGTACCCATGCCATTTCTGGGCCTGTACCCGGGCCATTTCTAGGCCTGTACCCGGGCCATTTCTGGGCCTGTACCCGGGCCATTTCTGGGCCTGTACCCGGGCCATTTCTGGTAATGGACCCGGGTCACTTCTGGGCCTGTACCCGGGCCATTTCTGGGCCTGTACCCGGGCCATTTCTGGGCCTGTACCCGGGCCATTTCTGGGCCTGTACCCGGGCCAGTTGTGGGCCTGTACCCGGGCCATTTCTGGGCCTGTACCCGGGCCATTTCTGGGCCTGTACCCGGGCCATTTCTGGGTCTGTACCCGGGCCATTTCTGGGCCTGTACCCGAGCCATTTCTGGGTCTGTACCCGGGCCATTTCTGGGCCTGTACCCGGGCCATTTCTTTGCCTGTACCCGGGTCATTTCTGGGCCTGTACCCGGGCCATTTCTTGGCCTGTACCCGGGCCATTTCTGGGCCAGTACCCGGGCCATTTCTGGGCCTGTACCCGGGCCATTTCTGGGCCAGTACCCGGGCCATTTCTAGGCCTGTACCCGGGCCATTTCTGGGCCTGTACCCGGGCAATTTCTGGGCCTGTACCCGGGCCATTTCTGGGCCTGTACCTGGGCAAGTTGTGGGCCTGTACCCGGGCCATTTCTGGGCCTGTTCCCGGGCCATTTCTGGGCCTGTACCCGGGCCATTTCTGGGCCTGTACCCGGGCCATTTCTGGGCCTGTACCCGGGCCATTTCTGGGCCTGTACCCAGGCCATTTCTGGGCCTGTACCCGGGCCATTTCTGGGCCTGTACCCGGGCCGTTTTTGGCCCTGTACCCAGGCCATTTCTGGGCCTGTTCCCGGGCCATTTCGGGGCCTGTACCAGGGCCATTTCTGGGCCAGTACCAGGTCCATTTCTGGGCCTGTACCCTGGCCATTTCTGGGCCTGTACCAGGGCCATTTCTAGGCCTGTACCCGGGCCATTTCTGGGCCTGTACCCGGGCCATTTATGGGCCTGTACCCGGGCCATTTCTGGGCCTTTACCCGGGCCATTTATGGGCCTGTACCCGGGCCTTTTCTGACCTGTACCCGGGCCATTTCTGGGCCTGTACTAGGGCAATTTCTGGGCCTGTACCCGGCCATTTCTGGCCCTCTATCCGGGCCATTTCTGGGCCTGTCCACGGGCCATTTCTGGGCCTGTACCCGGGCCATTTCTGGGCCTGTACCCGGGCCATTTCTGGGCCTGTACCCGGGCCATTTCTTGGCCTGTACCCGGGCCATTTCTGGGCCTGTACCAGGGCCATTTCTGGGCCTGTACCAGGGCCATTTCTGGGCCTGTACGCTGGCCATTTCTGGGCCTGTACCCGGGCCATTTCTGGGCCTCTACCCGGGCCATTTCTGGGCCTGTACCCTGGACATTTCTGGGCCTGTACCCAGGCCATTTCTGGGCCTGTACCCGGGCCATTTCTGGGCCTGTACCCGGGCCCTTTCTGGGCCTGTACCCGGGCTATTTCTGGGCCTGTACTCGGGCCATTTCTGGACCTGTACCCATGCCATTTCTGGGCCTGTACCCGGGCCATTTCTAGGCCTGTACCCGGGCCATTTCTCGGCCTGTACCCGGGCCATTTCTGGGCCTGTACCCGGGCCATTTCTGGTAATGGACCCGGGTCATTTCTGGGCCTGTACCCGGGCCATTTCTGGGCCTGTACCCGGGCCATTTCTGGGCCTGTACCCGGGCCATTTCTGGGCCTGTACGAGGGCCAGTTGTGGGCCTGTACCCGGGCCATTTCTGGGCCTGTACCCGGGCCATTTCTGGGCCTGTACCCGGACCATTTCTGGGCCTGTACCCGGGCCATTTCTCTGCCTGTACCCGGGCCATTTCTGGGCCTGTACCCGGGCCATTTCTGGGCCTGTACCCGGGCCATTTCTGGGCCTGTACCCGAGCCATTTCTGGGTCTGTACCCGGGCCATTTCTGGGCCTGTACCCGGGCCATTTCTTTGCCTGTACCCGGGCCATTTCTGGGCCTGTACCCGCGCCATTTCTGGGCCTGTACCCGGGCCACTTCTGGGCCAGTAACCGGGCCATTTTTGGGCCTGTACCCGGGCCATTTCTGGGCCAGTACCCGGGCCATTTCTAGGCCTGTACCCGGGCCATTTCTGGGCCTGTACCCGGGCAATTTCTGGGCCTGTACCCGGGCCATTTCTGGGCCTGTACCCGGGCCTTTTCTGGGCCTGTACCCGGGCCATTTCTGGGCCTGTACCCGGGCAATTTCTAGGCCTGTACCCAGGCCATATCTGGGCCTGTACCCGGGCCATTTCTGGGCTTGTACCCGGGCCATTTCTGGGCCTTTACCCGGGCCATTTCTGGGCCTGTACTCGGGCCTTTTCTGACCTGTACCCGGGCCATTTCTGGGCCTGTACTAGGGCAATTTCTGGGCCTGTACCCGGCCATTTCTGGCCCTGTATCCGGGCCATTTCTGGGCCTGTCCACGGGCCATTTCTGGGCCTGTACCCGGGCCATTTCTGGGCCTGTACCCGGGCCATTTCTGGGACTGTACCCGGGCCATTTCTGGGCCTGTACCCGGGCCATTTCTGGGCCTGTACCAGGGCCATTTCTGGGCCTGTACCAGGGCCATTTCTGGGCCTGTACCCTGGCCATTTCTGGGCTTGTACCCGGGCCATTTCTGGGCCTGTACCCGGGCCATTTCTGGGCCTGTACCCGGGCCATTTCTGGGCCTGTTCCCTGGACATTTCTGGGCCTGTACCCAGGCCATTTCTGGGCCTGTACCCGGGCCATTTCTGGGCCTGTACCCGGGCCATTTCTGGGCCTGTACCCGGGCCCTTTCTGGGCCTGTACCCGGGCTATTTCTGGGCCTGTACTCGGGCCATTTCTGGGCCTGTACTCGTGCCATTTCTGGGCCTGTACCCGGGCCATTTCTGGGCCTGTACCCGGGCCATTTCTGGGCCTGTACCCGGGCCATTTCTGGGCATGTACCCGTGCCATTTATGGGCCTGTACCCGGGCCATTTTTGGGCCTGTACCCGGGTCATTTCTGGGCCTGAACCCGGGCCATTTCTGGGCCTGTACCCGCGCCATTTCTAGGCCTTTACCCGGGCCATTTCTGGGCCTGTACCCGGGCCATTTCTGGGCCTGTACCCGGGCCATTTCTGGGCCTGTACTAGGGCCATTTCTGGGCCTGTACCTGGCCATTTCTGGCCCTGTATCCGGGCCATTTCTGGGCCTGTCCCCGTGCCATTTCTGGGCCTGTACCCGGGCCATTTCTGGGCCTGTACCCGGGCCATTTCTGGGCCTGTACCCGGGCCATTTCTGGGCCTGTACCCGGGCCATTTCTGGGCCTGTACCCGGGCCATTTCTGGGCCTGTACATGGGCCATTTCTGGGCCTGTACCAGGGCCATTTTTGGGCCTGTACCAGGGCCATTTCTGGGCCTGTACCCGGGCCATTTCTGGGCCTGTACCCGGACCATTTCTGGGCCTGTACCCGGGCCATTTCTGGGCCTGTACCCGGGCCATTTCTGGGCCTGTACCCAGGCCATTTCTGGGCCTGTACCCGAGCCATTTCTGGGCCTGTACCCGAGCCATTTCTGGGCCTGTACCCTGGCCATTTCTGGGCCTGTACCCGGGCCATTTCTGGGCCTGTACTCGGGCCATTTCTGGGCCTGTACCCGGGCCATTTCTGGGCCTGTACCCGGGCCATTTCTGGGCCTGTACCCGGGCCATTTCTGGGCCTGTACCCGGGCCATTTCTGGGCCTGTACCCGGGCCATTTCTGGGCCTGTACCCGGGCCATTTCTGGGCCTGTACCCGGGCCATTTCTGGGCATGTACCTAGGCCATTTATGGGCCTGTACCCGGGCCATTTTTGGGCCTGTACCCGGGTCATTTCTGGGCCTGAACCCCGGCCATTTCTGGGCCTGTACCCGGGCCATTTCTGGGCCTGTACCCGGGCCATTTCTGGGCCTGTACCCGGGCCATTTCCGGGCCTGTACCCGGGCCCTAACCTAACCTAACCTAACTCAAACGTGACCTAACCAAACCTAACCTTACCTAACCTAACCTAACCCAACCCAACCTAACCTAACCTAACCTAACTCAAACTAACCTAACCTAACCTAACCTAACCTAACCTAACCTAACTCAAACGTGTCCTAACCAAACCTAACCTTACCTAACCTAACCTAACCCAACCTAACCTAACCTAACCTAACTCAAACTAACCTAACCTAACCTAACCTAACCTAACCTCACCTAACCTAACCCAATCAAACCTAACATAACCTAACCCAAACTAACCCAAACTATTCAAACCTAACCTAACCTAACCTAACCTAACCGAACCTAACATATCCTAACCCGTACTAACCTAACCTAACCTAACCTAACCCAACCTAACCTAACCTAACCTATCCTAATCTAACCTAACCTAACCCAACCTAACCTAACCTAACCTAACCTAACCTAACTTAACCTAACCTAACCCCACCTTACCTAACCTAACCCAACCTAACTTAACCTAACCTAACCTAACCTAACCCAACCTAACCTAACCTAACCTAACCTAACCCAACTTAACCTAACCCAACCTAACCTAACCTAACACAACCTAACCTAACCTAACCTAACCTAACCCAACCTATTCTAACCTAACCCAAACTAACCTAACCTAACCTAACCTAACCTAACCCAACCTAACCTAACCTAACCTAACCTTACCTAACCTAACCTAACCTAACCCAACTTAACCTAACCTATCCTAACTCAAACTAACATAACCTAACCTAACCTAACCTAACTTAACCTAACCAAACCTAACCTAACCTAACCCCACCTTACCTAACCTAACCTAACCCAACCTAACCTACCTAACCTAACCAAACCTACCCTAACTTAACCTAACCTAACCTAACCTAACCCAACCTAACCTAACCTAACCTAACCCAACTTAACCTAACCTAACCCAACCTAACCTAACTTAACCTTACCTAATCTAACCTAACATAACCTAACCTAACCTAACCTAACCTAACCTAACCTAACCCAACCTATTCTAACCTAACCCAAACTAACCTAACCTAACCTAACTTAACCTAACCTAACCTAACCCAACATAACCTAACCTAACCAACCTAACCTAACCTTACCTAACCTAACCTAACCTAACCCAACTTAACCTAACCTAACCTAACTCAAACTAACATAACCTAACCTAAACTAACTTAACCTAACCTAACCTAACCTTACCTAACCTAACCTAACCCAACCTAACCTAACCTAACCTAACTCAAACTAACCTAACCTAACCTAACCTAACCTCACCTAACCTAACCCAATCAAACCTAACATAACCTAACCCAAACTAACCCAAACTAATCAAACCTAACCTAACCTAACCTAACCGAACCTAACATATCCTAACCCGTACTAACCTAACCTAACCTAACCTAACCCAACCTAACCTAACCTAACCTATCCTAATCTAACCTAACCTAACCCAACCTAACCTAACCTAACCTAACCTAACCTAACTTAACCTAACCTAACCCCACCTTACCTAACCTAACCCAACCTAACTTAACCTAACCAAACCTACCCTAACTTAACCTAACCTAACCTAACCTAACCCAACCTAACCTAACCTAACCTAACCCAACTTAACCTAACCTAACCCAACCTAATCTAACCTAACACAACCTAACCTAACCTAACCTAACCCAACCTATTCTAACCTAACCCAAACTAACCTAACCTAACCTAACCTAACCCAACCTAACCTAACCTAACCTAACCTTACCTAACCTAACCTAACCCAACTTAACCTAACCTATCCTAACTCAAACTAACATAACCTAACCTAACCTAACTTAACCTAACCAAACCTAACCTAACCTAACCTAACCCCACCTTACCTAACCTAACCTAACCCAACCTAACCTACCTAACCTAACCAAACCTACCCTAACTTAACCTAACCTAACCTAACCTAACCCAACCTAACCTAACCTAACCTAACCTAACCCAACTTAACCTAACCTAACCCAACCTAACCTAACTTAACCTTACCTAATCTAACCTAACATAACCTAACCTAACCTAACCTAACCTAATCCAACCTATTCTAACCTAACCCAAACTAACCTAACCTAACTTAACCTAACCTAACCCAACATAACCTAACCTAACCAACCTAACCTAACCTTACCTAACCTAACCTAACCTAACCCAACTTAACCTAACCTAACCTAACTCAAACTAACATAACCTAACCTAAACTAACTTAACCTAACCTAACCTAACCGAACCTAACCTAACCTAACCTAACCTAACTTAACCTAACTTAACCTAACCTAACCGAACCAAACCTAACTTAACCTAACCTAACTGAACCAAACCTAACCTAACCTAACCTAACCTAACCTAAGCTAACCTAACCTAACTTAACCTAACCTAACCTAACCTAACCCAACCTAACCTAACCTAGCCTAACCTAACCTAACCTAACTTAACCTAACCTAACCCAACCTAACCTAACCTAAGCTAACCTAACCTAACCTAACCTAACCTAACCTAACCTAACCCAACCTAACCTATTCTAACCTTACCTAACCTAACCTAACCCAACCTAACCTAACCTAACCTAACTCAAAATAACCTAACCTAACCTTACCTAACCTAACTTAACCTAACCTAACCTAACCCAACCTAACCTAACCTAACCTAACCTAACCTAACCCAACCTAACCTAACCTAACTCAAACTAACCTAACCTAACCTAACCCAACCTAACCTAACCTAACCTAACCTAACCTAACCCAACCTAACCTAACCTAACCCAACCTAACCTAACCTAACCTAACCTAACCCAATCTAACCTAACCTAACCAATTCTAACCTAACCTAACCCAACCGAACCTAACCTAACCTAACCCAACCTAACCTAACCTAACCTAACATATCCTAACCAAACGTGACCTAACTAAACCTAACCAAACCTAACCCAACCTAACCTAACCTAACCTAACCTAACCTAACCCAACCTAACCTAACGTAACCTAACCTAACCTAACCCAACCCAACCTAACCTAACTTAACCTAACCAAACCTAACCTATACTAGCCTAACCTAACCTAACCTAACCTAACATAACCTAACCCAACCTAACGTAACCTAACCTAACCTAGCCCTACCTAACCTAACCTAACCTAACCTAACCTAACCTTACCTAACCTAACCTAGGCAACTTTCACAACTTGTTGCTCAAACACTGGGCTACTTTCGCTACTAGTAACGTAGAAATTGGGCTACTTATGCTACTAGTAGCCTCAAAATTGGGCTACTTTCGCTAGTAGTAGCCCAAAAATTGGGCTACTTTTGCTACTAGTAGCCCAAAAATTCGGCTACTTTCGCTACTAGTAGCACGAAATTGGGCTACTTGTACAAAAAAAATGGGCTACTTTCGCTACTAGTAGCCCAAAAATTTGGCAAACTAATCTAACCTTACCTAACCTAACCTTACCTAACCTAACCTAACCTGACCTGACCTAACCTAACCTAACCTTACCAAACCTAACCTCACCTAACCTAACCTAACCTAACCTAACCCAACCTAACCTAACCTTACCCAAACTAACCTCACCTAACCTAACCTAACCTAACCTACCCTAACCTAACCTAACCTAACCTAACTCAAACTAACCTAACCTAACCTAACTCAAACTAACCTAACCTAACCTAACTCAAACTAACCTAACCTAACCAATCCTAACCAAACGTGACCAAACCTAACCTAACCTAACCTAACCTAACCCAACCTAACCTAACCTAACCTAACCTATCCTAACCCAACCTAACCTATCCTAACCCAACCTAACCTAACCTAACCTAACCTAACCTAACCCAAACTAACCCAAACTAACCTAACCTAACCTTACCAAACCTAACCCAACCCAACCTAACCTAACCAAACCTAACTTAACCTAACCTAACCTAACCTAACCTAACCTAACCTTACCAAATCTAACCTCACCTAACCTAACCTAACCTAACCCAACGTAATCTAACCTAACCTAACCTAACCTAACCTAACCCAACCTAACCTAACCTAACCCAACCTAACCTAACCTTACCCAACCTAACCTCACCTAACCCAACCTAACCTAACCTAACCTAACCCAAACTAACCTAACCTAACCTAACCTAACATAACCTAACCTAACTCAAACTAACCTAACTTAACCTAACCTAACCTATCCTAACCAAACGTGACCAAACCTAACCTAACCTAACCCAACCTAACCTAACCTAACCAAACCTTACCTAACCTAACCTAACCTAACCTAACCCAACCTAACCTAACCCAAACTAACCCAAACTAACCTAACCTAACCCAACCTAACCTAACCTAACCTAACTTAACCTAACCTAACCTAACCTAACCCAAACTAACCTAACCTAACCTAACCTAACCCAACCTTACCCAACCTAACCTAACCTAACCTAACCTAACCTAACCTATCCTAACCAAACGTGACCAAACCTAACCAAACCTAACCTAACCTAACCTAACCTAACCCAACCTAACCTAACCTAAGCTAACCTTACCTAACCTAACCTAACCTAACCAAACCTAACCTAACCTAACCTAATCCAAACTTACCCAAACTAACCTAACCTAACCTGACCTAACCTAACCCAACCTAACCTAACTTAACCTAACCTAACCTCACCTAACCTAACCTAACCCAACGTAATCTAACCTAACCTAACCTTACCTAACCTAACCTAACCCAACCTAACCTAACCAAACCTAACCCAACCTAACCTAACCAAACCTAACCTAACCTAACCTAACCTAACCCAACCTAACCTAACCCAACCTAACCTAACCTTATCCAACCTAACCTCACCTAACCCAACCTAACCTAACCTAACCTAACCTAACCTAACTCAAACTAACCTACCCTAACCTAACCTAACCTAACCTAACTCAAACTAACCTAACCTAACTCAAACTAACCTAACCTAACCTAACCTATCCTAACCAAACGTGACCAAACCTAACCTAACCTAACCTAACCCAACCTAACCTAACCAAACCTTACCTAACCTAACCTAACCTAACCTAACCCAACCTAACCTAACCTAACCCAAACTAACCCAAACTAACCTAACCTAACCTAACCTAACCCAACCTAACCTAACCTAACGTAACTTAACCTAACCTAACCTAACCCAAACTAACCTAACCTAACCCAACCTTACCCAACCTAACCTAACCTAACCTAACCTAATCAAACCTAACCCATACTAACCTAACCTAACCTAACCTAACCTAACCCAACCTAACCTAACCTAACCTAACCTAACCTAAATTAACCTTACCTAACCTAACCTAACCTAACCCAACCTAACCTAACCTAACCTAACCCAACCTAACCTAACCTAACCTAACCTAGCCTAACCTAGCCTAACCTAACCTAACCTAACCTAACCCAACCTAACCTAACCCAACCTAACCTAACCTTATCCAACCTAACCTCACCTAACCCAACCTAACCTAACCTAACCTAACCTAACTCAAACTAACCTACCCTAACCTAACCTAACCTAACTCAAACTAACCTAACCTAACTCAAACTAACCTAACCTAACCTAACCTATCCTAACCAAACGTGACCAAACCTAACCTAACCTAACCTAACCCAACCTAACCTAACCAAACCTTACCTAACCTAACCTAACCTAACCTAACCCAACCTAACCTAACCTAACCCAAACTAACCCAAACTAACCTAACCTAACCTAACCTAACCCAACCTAACCTAACCTAACGTAACCTTAACCTAACCTAACCTAACCCAACTAACCTAACCTAACCTAACCTAACCTACCTAACCTAACCTAACCTAACCTAACCTAATCAAACCTAACCCATACTAACCTAACCTAACCTAACCTAACCTAACCCAACCTAACCTAACCTAGCCTAACCTAACCTAACCTAACCTAACCTAACCCAACCTAACCTAACCTAACCTAACCTAACCAACCCAACCCAACCCAACCTAACCTAACCTAACCTAACCCAACCTAACCTAACCTCACCTAACCCAACCTAACATATTCTAACCCAAACTAACCTAACCTAACCTAACCTAACCTAACCCAACCTAACCTAACTTAACCTAAGCCAACCTAACCTAACCTAACCTAACCTAACCCAACCTAACCTAACCTAACCTAACTTAACCTAACCTAACCCCACCTTACCTAACCTAACCCAACCTAACTTAACCTAACCAAACCTACCCTAACTTAACCTAACCTAACCTAACCCAACCTAACCTAACCTAACCCAACCTAACCTAACCTAACCTAACATATCCTAACCAAACGTGACCTAACCAAACCTAACCTTACCTAACCTAACCTAACCCAACCTAACCTAACCTAACCTAACCTAACTCAAACGTGACCTAACCAAACCTAACCTAACCTAACCTAACCTAACTTAACCTAACCTAACCTAACCTAACTTAACCTAACCTAACCCAACCTAACCTAACCTACCCTAACCTAACCTAACCTAACCTAAGCTAACCTAAACTAACCTAACCGAGCCTAACCTAACCTAACCTAACTTAACCTAACTTAACCTAACCTAACCCAACCTAACCTAACCTAACCTAAGCTAACCTAACCTAACCTAACGTAACTTAACCTAACCTAACCTAACCTAACCTAACCCAACCCAACCTAACCTAACCTAACCTATTCTAACCTTACCTAACCTAACCTAACCTAACCTAACCTAACTCAAAATAACCTAACCTAACCTAACCTAACCTAACTTAACGTAACCTAACCTAACCTAACCTAACCGAACCTAACCTAACCTAACCTAACCTAACCTAACCCAACCTAACCTAACCTAACCTAACCTGACTTAACCTAACCTAACCTAACCTAACATAACCTAACATAACCTAACCTTACCTAACCTATCCTAACCCTACCTAACCTAACCTAACCTAACTCAAACTAACCTAACCTAACCTAACCTAACTTAACCTAACCTAACCTAACCTAACCCAACCTAACCTAACCTAACCTAACGTAACCTAACCTAACCTAACCTAACCCAACCTAACCTAACCTAACTCAAACTAACCTAACCTAACCTAACCTAACTTAACCTAACCTAACTAAACCTAACCTAACCTAACCTAACCTAACCTAACCCAACCTAACCTAACCTAACCCAACCTAACCTAACCTAACCAACCTAACCTAACCTAACCCAACCTAACCTAACCTAACCTAACCTAACCTAACCTAACCTAACCTAACCAACCTAACCTAACCCAACCTAACCTAACCTAACCTAACCTAACCCAACCTAACCTAACCTAACATATCCTAACCAAACGTGTCCTAACTAAACCTAACCAAACCTAACCCAACCTAACCTAACCTAACCTAACCTTAACTAACCTAACCTAACCTAACCCAACCTAACCTAACATAACCTAACCCAAACTAACCCAAACTAACCAAACCAAACCTAACCTAACCTAACCTAACCTAACCTAACCCAACCTAACCTAACCTAACGTAACCTAACCTAACCTAACCCAACCCAACCCAACCCAACCCAACCTAACCTAACCTAACCTAAGCTAACCTAACCTAACTTAACCTAACCTAACCTAACCTAACCCAACCTAACCTAACCTAACCTAACCTGACCTGACCTAACCTAACCTAGCCTAACCTAATCAAACCTAACCCATACTAACCTAACCTAACCTAACATAACTTAACCTAACCCAACCTAACCTAACCTAACCTAACCTAACCTAACCTAGACTAACCTAACCTAACCTAACCCAACCTAACCTAACCTAACCCAACCCAACCTAACCTAACCTAACCTAACCTAACCCAACCTAACCTAACCTAACCTAACCTAACCCAACCTAACCTAACCGAACCTAACATAACCTAACCCATACTAACCTAACCTAACCTAACCTAACCTAGCCTAACCCAACCTAACCTAACTTAACCTAACCCAACCTAACCTAACCTAACCTAACCTAACCTAATCTAACCTAACCTAACCCAACCTAACCTAACCTAACCTAACCTAACCTACCTTAACCTAACCTAACCTAACCTAACCCCACCTTACCTAACCTAACCCAACCCAACCTAACCTAACCAAACCAAACCTACCCTAACTTAACCCAACCTAATCTAACCTAACATAACCTAACCCAACCTATTATAACCTAACCCAAACTAACCTAACCTAACCTAACCTAACCCAATCTAACCTAACCAAACCTAACCTAACCTTACCTAACCTAACCTAACCTAACCCAACTTAACCTAACCTAACCTAACTCAAACTAACATAACTTAACCTAAACTAACTTAACCTAACCTAACCTAACCGAACCTAACCTAACCTAACTTAACCTAACCTAACCCAACCTAACCTAACCTAACCTAACCTAAGCTAACCTAACCTAACCTAACTTAACCTAACCTAACTTAACCTAACCTAACCTAATCTAACCTAACCCAACCTAACCTAACCTAACCTAGCCTAACCTAACCTAACCTAACTTAACCTAACCTAACCCAACCTAACCTAACCTAACCTAACCTAACCTAACCTAACGTAACTTAACCTAACCTAACCTAACCTAACCCAACCTAACCTAACCTAACCTAACCTATTCTAACCTTACCTAACCTAACCTAACCCAACCTAACGTAACCTAACCTAACTCAAAATAACCTAACCTAACCTAACCTAACCTAACCTAACCTAACCTAACCCAACCTAACCTAACCTAACCTAACCTGACTTAACCTAACCTAACCTAACCTAACCTAACGTAACCTAACATAACCTAACCTTACCTAACCTATCCTAACCCAACCTAACCTAACCTAACCTAACTCAAACTAACCTAACCTAACCTAACTTAACATAACCTAACCTAACCCAACCCAACCTAACCTAACCTAACGTAACCTAACCTAACCTAACCCAACCTAACCTAACCTAACCTAACTCAAACTAACCTAACCTAACCTAACCTAACCTAACTTAACCTAACCTAACCTAACCTAACTAAACCTAACCTAACCTAACCTAACCTAACCCAACCTAACCTAACCCAACCTAACCTAACCAATCCTAACCTAACCTAACCCAACCTAACCTAACCTAACCTAACCTAACCTAACCTAACATATCCTAACCAAACGTGACCTAACTAAACCTAACCTAACCCAACCTAACCTAACCTAACCTAACCTAACCTTAACTAACCTAACCTAACCTAACCCAACCTAACCTAACCTAACCCAAACTAACCCAAACTAACCAAACCAAACCTAACCTAACCTAACCTAACCAAACCCAACCTAACCTAACCTAACCTAACGTAACCTAACCTAACCCAACCCAACCCAACCTAACCTAACCTAACCTAACTTAACCTTACCAAACCTAACCTATATTAACCTAACCTAACCTAACCTAACCTAACATAACCTAACCCAACCTAACGTAACCAAACCTAACCTAACCTAACCCTACCTAACCTAACCTAACCTAACCGAACCTTACCTAACCTAACCTAAAATAGGCAACTTTCACAACTTGTAGCTCAAACACTGGGCTACTTTCGCTACTAGTAACGTAGAAATTGGGCTACTTATGCTACTAGTA
Organism: Procambarus clarkii; assembly: GCF_040958095.1. Classification (NCBI taxonomy): domain Eukaryota; kingdom Metazoa; phylum Arthropoda; class Malacostraca; order Decapoda; family Cambaridae; genus Procambarus; species Procambarus clarkii. The sequence continues at coordinate 20,091,272 of NC_091159.1, forward strand.
GCCTCAAAATTGGGCTACTTTCGCTAGTAGTAGCCCAAAAATTGGGCTACTTTTGCTACTAGTAGCCCAAATTGGACTACTTATAGCCCAAATTTTCGGCTACCTTCGCCACTAGTAGCCCAAAAATTCGGCTACTTTCGCTACTAGTAGCACGAAATTGGGCTACTTATACAAAAAAATGGGCTACTTTCGCTACTAGTAGCCCAAAAATTTGGCAAACTAATCTAACCTTACCTAACCTAACCTTACCTAACCTAACCTAACCTAACTTGACCTGACCTAACCTAACCTAACCTAACCTTACCAAACCTAACCTCACCTAACCTAACCTAACCTAACCTAACCCAACCTAACCTAACCTTACCCAAACTAACCTCACCTAACCCAACCTAACCTAACCTAACCTACCCTAACCTAACCTAACCTAACTCAAACTAACCTACCCTAACCTAACCTAACCTAACTCAAACTAACCTAACCTAACCTAACCTAACCTATCCTAACCTAACCTAACCTAACCTAACCTAACCCAACCTAACTTAACCTAACCTAACCTAACCTAACCGAACCTAACATAACCTAACCCATACTAACCTAACCTAACCTAACCTAACTTAACCTAACCCAACCTAACCTAACCTAACCTAACCTAACCTAACCCAACCTAACCTATCCTAATCTAACCTAACCTAACCCAACCTAACCTAACCTAACCTAAACTAACCTAACCTTACCTAACCTAACACAACCTAACCCAACCTAACCTAACCTAACCCAACCTAACCTAACCTAACCTAACCCAACCTAACCTAACCTAACCTAACCTAACCTAGCCTAACCTAGCCTATCCTAACCTAACCTAACCTAACCCAACCTAACCTAACCTAACCCAACCTAACCTAACCTAACCTAACCCAACCTAACCTAACCTAACCTAACCTAACCGAACGTAACCTAACCTAATCCAACCTAACCTAACCTAACCTAACCCAACCTAACCTAACCTAACCTAACCTAACCCAACCTAACCTAACTTAACCTAACCCAATCTAACCTAACCTAACCTAACCTAACCCAACCTATCCTAACCTAACCTAACCTAACCCAACCCAACCTAACCTAACCTATCCTAATCTAACCTAACCTAACCCAACCTAACCTAACCTAACCTAACCTAACTTAACCTAACCTAACCCCACCTTACCTAACCTAACCCAACCTAACCTAACCTAACCAAACCTACCCTAACTTAACCTAACCTAACCTAACCTAACCCAACCTAACCTAACCTAACCTAACCCAACTTAACCTAACCTAACCTAACCCAACCTATTCTAACCTAACCCAAACTAACCTAACCTAACCTAACCTAACCCAACGTAACCTAACCTAACCTAACCTAACCTTACCTAACCTAACCTAACCCAACTTAACCTAACCTAACCTAACTCAAACTAACATAACCTAACCTAAACTAACTTAACCTAACCTAACCTAACCGAACCTAACCTAACCTAACCTAACTTAACCTAACCTAACCCAACCTTGCCTAACCTAACCTAACCTAACCTAACCTAAGCTAACCTAGCCTAACCTAACCTAACTTAACTTAACCTAACCTAACCTAACCTAACCCAACCTAACCTAACCTAACCTATTCTAACCTTACCTAACCTAACCTAACCTAACCCAACCTAACCTAACCTAACTCAAAATAACCTAACCTAACCTAACCTAACGTAACCTAACATAACCTAACCTTACCTAACCTATCCTAACCCAACCTAACCTAACCTAACCTAACTCAAACTAACCTAACCTAACCTAACCTAACCTAACCCAACCTAACCTAACCTAACTCAAACTAACCTAACCTAACCTAAGCTCACCTAACCTAACCTAACTTAACCTAACCTAACCTAACCTAACCCAACCTTACCCAACCTAACCTAACCTAACCTAACCTAACCTATCCTAACCAAACGTGACCAAACCTAACCAAACCTAACCTAACCTAACCTAACCCAACCTAACCTAACCTAACCTAACCTTACCTAACCTAACCTAACCTAACCCAACCTAACCTAACCTAATCCAAACTTACCCAAACTAACCTAACCTAACCTGACCTAACCTAACCCAACCTAACCTAACTTAACCTAACCTAACCTCACCTAACCTAACCTAACCTAACCTAACCCAACGTAATCTAACCTAACCTAACCTTACCTAACCTAACCTAACCCAACCTAACCTAACCAAACCTAACCCAACCTAACCTAACCTAACCAAACCTAACCTAACCTAACCTAACCTAACCTAACCCAACCTAACCTAACCCAACCTAACCTAACCTTATCCAACCTAACCTCACCTAACCCAACCTAACCTAACCTAACCTAACCTAACCTAACTCAAACTAACCTACCCTAACCTAACCTAACCTAACCTAACCTAACTCAAACTAACCTAACCTAACTCAAACTAACCTAACCTAACCTAACCTATCCTAACCAAACGTGACCAAACCTAACCTAACCTAACCTAACCTAACCCAACCTAACCTAACCTAACCCAAACTAACCCAAACTAACCTAACCTAACCCAACCTAACCTAACCTAACGTAACTTAACCTAACCTAACCTAACCTAACCTAACCCAAACTAACCTAACCTAACCCAACCTTACCCAACCTTACCCAACCTAACCTAACCTAACCTAACCTAACCTAACCTAACCTAATCAAACCTAACCCATACTAACCTAACCTAACCTAACCTAACCCAACCTAACCTAACCTAACCTAACCTAACCTAAATTAACCTTACCTAACCTAACCTAACCTAACCCAACCTAACCTAACCTAACCTAACCTAGCCTAACCTAGCCTAACCTAACCTAACCTAACCCAACCTAACCTAACCTAACCTAACCTAACCCAAACTAACCTAACCTAACCTAACCTAACCTAGCCTAACCTAGCCTAACCTAACCTAACCTAACCCAACCTAACCTAACCTAACCTAACCCAACCTAACCTAACCTAACCTATCCTAACCCAACCCAACCCAACCCAACCTAACCTAACCTAACCTAACCTAACCTATCCTAACCCAACCCAACCCAACCTAACCTAACCTAACCTAACCTAACCTAACCCAACCTAACCTAACCTAACCCAACCTAACATATTCTAACCCAAACTAACCTAACCTAACCTAACCTAACCTAACCCAACCTAACCTAACTTAACCTAAGCCAACCTAACCTAACCCAACCTAACCTAACCTAACCTATCCTAATCTAACCTAACCTAACCCAACCTAACCTAACCTAACCTAACCTAACCTAACCTAACTTAACCTAACCTAACCTAACCCCACCTTACCTAACCTAACCCAACCTAACTTAACCTAACCAAACCTACCCTAACCTAACCTAACCTAACCGAACCCAACCTAACCTAACCTAACCCAACCTAACCTAACCTAACCTAACATATCCTAACCAAACGTGACCTAACCAAACCTAACCTTACCTAACCTAACCTAACCCAACCTAACCTAACCTAACCTAACCTAACTCAAACGTGACCTAACCAAACCTAACCTAACCTAACCTAACCTAACTTAACTAACATAACCTAACCTAAACTAACTTAACCTAACCTAACCTAACCTAACCGAACCTAACCTAACCTAACCTAACTTAACCTAACCTAACCTAACCTAACCCAACCTAACCTAACCTACCCTAACCTAACCTAACCTAACCTAAGCTAACCTAACCTAACCGAGCCTAACCTAACCTAACCTAACTTAACCTAACCTAACCCAACCTAACCTAACCTAACCTAAGCTAACCTAACCTAACCTAACGTAACTTAACCTAACCTAACCTAACCCAACCTAACCTAACCTAACCTAACCTAACCTATTCTAACCTTACCTAACCTAACCTAACCTAACCTAACTCAAAATAACCTAACCTAACCTAACCTAACCTAACTTAACGTAACCTAACCTAACCTAACCGAACCTAACCTAACCTAACCTAACCTAACCCAACCTAACCTAACCTAACCTGACTTAACCTAACCTAACCTAACCTAACGTAACCTAACATAACCTAACCTTACCTAACCTATCCTAACCCTACCTAACCTAACCTAACCTAACCTAACTTAACCTAACCTAACCTAACCTAACCTAACCCAACCTAACCTAACCTAACCTAACCTAACGTAACCTAACCTAACCTAACCTAACCCAACCTAACCTAACCTAACCTAACTCAAACTAACCTAACCTAACCTAACCTAACTTAACCTAACCTAACTAAACCTAACCTAACCTAACCTAACCTAACCCAACCTAACCCAACCTAACCTAACCTAACCCAACCTAACCTAACCTAACCTAACCAACCTAACCTAACCTAACCCAACCTAACCTAACCTAACCTAACCTAACCTAACCCAACCTAACCTAACCTAACCAACCTAACCTAACCTAACCCAACCTAACCTAACCTAACCTAACCTAACCTAACCTAACCCAACCTAACCTAACCTAACCTAACATATCCTAACCAAACGTGTCCTAACTAAACCTAACCAAACCTAACCCAACCTAACCTAACCTAACCTAACCTAACCTAACCTTAACTAACCTAACCTAACCTAACCCAACCTAACCTAACATAACCTAACCCAAACTAACCCAAACTAACCAAACCAAACCTAACCTAACCTAACCTAACCCAACCTAACCTAACCTAACGTAACCTAACCTAACCTAACCCATCCCAACCCAACCCAACCCAACCTAACCTAAGCTAACCTAACCTAACCTAACCTAACTTAACCTAACCAAACCTAACCCAACCTAACCTCACCTAACCTAACCTATCCTAACCCAACTTAACCTAACCTAACCTAACTTAACCTAACCTAACCTAACCTAACCTAACCCAACCTAACCTAACCTAACCAACCTAACCTAACCTAACCCAACCTAACCTAACCCAACCTAACCTAACCTAACCTAACCTAACCCAACCTAACCTAACCAACCTAACCTAACCTAACCCAACCTAACCTAACCTAACCTAACCTAACCCAACCTAACCTAACCTAACCTAACCTAATGTAACTTAACCTAACCTAACCTAACCTATTCTAACCTTACCTAACCTAACCTAACGTAACCTAACCTAACTCAAAATAACCTAACCTAACCTAACCTAACTTAACCTAACCTAACCTAACCTAACCCAACCTAACCCAACCTAACCTAACCTAACGTAACCTAACCTAACCTAACCCAACCCAACCCAACCCAACCCAACCTAACCTAACCTAACCTAAGCTAACCTAACCTAACCTAACTTAACCTAACCTAACCTAACCTAACCCAACCTAACCTAACCTAACCTAACCTAACCTAACCCAAATTAACCTAACCTAACCTAACCTAACCCAACCTTACCCAACCTAACCTAACCTAACCTAACCTAATCAAACCTAACCCATACTAACCTAACCTAACCTAACCTAACATAACCTAACCTAACCCAACCTAACCTAACCTGACCTAACCTAACCTAGACTAACCTAACCTAACCTAACCCAACCTAACCTAACCTAACCTAACCCAACCTAACCTAACCTAACCTAACCTAACCCAACCTAACCTAACCTAACCTAACCTAACCTAACCTAACCCAACCTAACCTAACCTTACCCAAACTAACCTCACCTAACCCAACCTAACCTAACCTAACCTACCCTAACCTAACCTAACCTAACTCAAACTAACCTACCCTAACCTAACCTAACCTAACTCAAACTAACCTAACCTAACCTAACCTAACCTATCCTAACCTAACCTAACCTAACCTAACCCAACCTAACTTAACCTAACCTAACCTAACCTAACCGAACCTAACATAACCTAACCCATACTAACCTAACCTAACCTAACCTAACCTAACTTAACCTAACCCAACCTAACCTAACCTAACCTAACCTAACCCAACCCAACCTAACCTATCCTAATCTAACCTAACCTAACCCAACCTAACCTAACCTAACCTAAACTAACCTAACCTTACCTAACCTAACATAACCTAACCCAACCTAACCTAACCTAACCCAACCTAACCTAACCAAACCTAACCCAACCTAACCTAACCTAACCTAACCTAGCCTAACCTAGCCTAACCTAACCTAACCTAACCTAACCCAACCTAACCTAACCTAACCCAACCTAACCTAACCTAACCTAACCCAACCTAACCTAACCTAACCTAACCGAACGTAACCTAACCTAATCCAACCTAACCTAACCTAACCTAACCTAACCCAACCTAACCTAACCTAACCCAACCCAACCTAACCTAACCTAACTTAACCTAACCCAATCTAACCTAACCTAACCTAACCTAACCCAACCCAACCTAACCTAACCTATCCTAATCTAACCTAACCTAACCCAACCTAACCTAACCTAACCTAACCTAACTTAACCTAACCTAACCTAACCCCACCTTACCTAACCTAACCCAACCTAACCTAACCTAACCAAACCTACCCTAACTTAACCTAACCTAACCTAACCTAACCCAACCTAACCTAACCTAACCTAACCTAACCCAACTTAACCTAACCTAACCTAACCTAACCCAACCTATTCTAACCTAACCCAAACTAACCTAACCTAACCTAACCTAACCCAACGTAACCTAACCTAACCTAACCTAACCTAACCTTACCTAACCTAACCTAACCTAACCCAACTTAACCTAACCTAACCTAACTCAAACTAACATAACCTAACCTAAACTAACTTAACCTAACCTAACCTAACCGAACCTAACCTAACCTAACCTAACTTAACCTAACCTAACCCAACCTAGCCTAACCTAACCTAACCTAACCTAACCTATGCTAACCTAGCCTAACCTAACCTAACTTAACTTAACCTAACCTAACCTAACCCAACCTAACCTAACCTAACCTATTCTAACCTTACCTAACCTAACCTAACCTAACCCAACCTAACCTAACCTAACTCAAAATAACCTAACCTAACCTAACCTAACCTAACGTAACCTAACATAACCTAACCTATCCTAACCCAACCTAACCTAACCTAACCTAACTCAAACTAACCTAACCTAACCTAACCTAACCTAACCCAACCTAACCTAACTCAAACTAACCTAACCTAACCTAAGCTCACCTAACCTAACCTAACTTAACCTAACCTAACCTAACCTAACCCAACCTTACCCAACCTAACCTAACCTAACCTAACCTAACCTAACCTATCCTAACCAAACGTGACCAAACCTAACCAAACCTAACCTAACCTAACCTAACCTAACCTAACCTAACCCAACCTAACCTAACCTAATCCAAACTTACCCAAACTAACCTAACCTAACCTGACCTAACCTAACCCAACCTAACCTAACTTAACCTAACCTAACCTCACCTAACCTAACCTAACCTAACCTAACCCAACGTAATCTAACCTAACCTAACTGTTATACTCAAATTCTGTCAGTTGAAATGTAACCAATCACAGGCAAGTAGGCCTCTGACGTCATGCCAGACAGAGGAGCATCAAGCATGCTCCCAGCAGCCTCAGTTATCCTCACAGACCCAGAGTAGGTGGACCTCGGCTGGCCAGTTATACACCTGTTTGCCTCACTCAATAAATATATACAGAAGCGACTACTGTGTCTACATTCAACCCGAACAAGGCAAACGAATACTGGTAGCAGCAGTGGGATCCAGAAATTTTTTTCTGGAAGCAAAAGTTCCAGTACCCAGCATCGCCTCGTGTTCCAGCCAAAACCGCCGCCACCGCCACCGCCATAAGCCGCCATCCTGCCACCCACGCATCAAATATTGTGCCAGACCGGGGTCCTGCCATCAACCACTACTCCAGGCTAACGTTTTAGAAGTAAGGGTCAATATTTTCCTGTGAGAACGCTCACTCATCAGTGAGGAGGAAGGAAGCTTCCCGCGCCAGCCATTTTTGAACCTCGCGCCACCACGTGGGAACCACCTATTACACCCACCACCACCACCACCGCCACCCAAGCTGACAGTATCAAGCTTCGTGAGGGTGCAAGCTACTGCAATCGTCGTCAGCCATCGTCGCAAGTATCAACTGGTTATTCCATCGTCGCAATATTGTCGTCGTCAGAATTTATCTTCGTGCTTCTAGCGTGAACAGTGTGGGGTCCCTGAGTCTCGCGCCACCGCCGCCAGGAGCGCTGCCGTCGCATCCAGTTTGTAAACACGCCTCACATGGGCCTCTTCCGATCTTCACGACGCTTCTCCTACTTTGGCTACTGGTGATCCTCATAAATTACAACCCTGAGATAAGTAATTGCTAGTTGAGAACAGCGTGCCAAGTGTTAAAAAGTGACTTATGTAATAATTCCCATAATATCCTGTGAATTAACCATTCAGTGACTTGTTAAATATTGGAGCTGGTTCAGTACTGCACTCCCCACAGTTTTCCTGTGTGATTTCAACATTCCTGCTTCTTACAGTAATTTCATTGAATTTTAATTGTTCTCCTAGAGTGTTATTGGTAAATTCAAATTCCAGTGAATTAAGAAATCCTTGTTTTAGTAGCAGTTAAGGATTTGTGCAATATAATTTTTTTTAATTTCTCCAGACCTAACTTGAAATTTATCCTTTAAGCATTTTATTTTAAACTTTTACCATAGGAGTTATATACATTCCTGTGTCCAGTTTATGTGCTACATCCATATTTCTTGCATTGCCACTTGTTGTGTTGAATCTTTTTAATGAAATTTTGCAATTGCATTTCCCAGTTTTTATTCTAAATTGCTGTGCTTAGTCTGGTTTAATTAATTTACATACATCTAATTCCAGTCATTTTTTAATGAAAGATTGCTAAATTTAGTTTACAATTTGCTTGTTCTTAATTATTTTCTTGCCTAGCCCAATTTAATAATTTTATTTCTGCCATTTTTACTTTAGCCAAGTTGATATTTTTTTGTGTTTATTTTTGTGTATACTATTTCTGATGCCAGGTGCACTTAATTATAATCTGCGTTCAAATATTACTTCCACGGCTGTGACAATGCCTACCACTGTTGAAACCCCTTCAGAATCAATGGGAACAGTTGCTTGTCCCAATGGCCAGAGATCAGCTCAGGAAATGGCTATTCCTCTTTTTGCTGGGGAATCGCGTTTATTAGAATCATGGTTTAGTAAGGTTGAAGCGAAAACAGTTGCACGTTTTTCTAAGCCTACTGATGCCGAATACTTAGCAATTGCACGGTCAGCCGTGGACACAACCAAAGGTGATGCACGTTTTGTTGTTGATGAGAAAGCCATTGTTAGCCTCCAGTCTTGGCCTGAATTTAAGGATTTCTTTCGCCGTCGCTTTGTTAATAAAGGAGACCTTGACCCATATAGGGTAGTCAAGAAAATTGCCAATGCCACCATGCAGCCTGGTGAATCGTTTAATGCGTTTACTAGCCGTCTCGATCAGTATCTGTATGCCTTAGTTTCTGCTATGAATAATTCAACTTGGTTAGATAAAGACAATAATCTGTCCCCTGAGGCTATGGCCAAAATGATAGCATTTGGTACTTTAATGCATTTTGCCCCCGAGCATACAAAACCAATCGTTGAGCAACAAAATTTTGGTGTTAAACATGAAATTGGTGAAGTGTTTGAGGCTATTAACAATGCCGCCGATAAACTAGCTCCCCGAAGTGCTCAACTGTTGCCACCCTCTGATGCTGTAAATGTAGTCACAAGCTCTCAGCATCCTCCCACAAATTCTCAAAACTCTTGGTCGCAGAAGCGTACCCATGCTCGTAGCCCCCAGTCAAATTCGCCGCCTCATAAAATGCCGAAACGCCATAGTCCACAACCATCCACTCCCTCATGTTGGCATTGTGGTAAGAGTAACCACCTTGCAAGGGACTGTTGGTCCGCCCCTAGATCATCACCTCCTAGACAATTCTCTCGGCCCCCTCATCAATCTAATCATTCTAGGCTTCCATATTGCACGTACCATAAACAAGTTGGTCACCACACTGCGGATTGTAGAGCTAGGCAAAGGACATCTCCACCTCGTAACTCCCATGGTCAGTCTTGGCGAGGCTCACAGCGTCCAAGACATTATCAGAACTCTCGTAATTACAACTCCCAGCCCAGCTATAATGCAACTTCAAATTATAATGCTCAGTCACAGAATGCTGGAGCTCAGAATGTTCACTCCATGTCGTCGGGAAACCCCCAAGGCCATCCGCTAACCAATTCAAGCTAGCCAATCCTAGTGCCCTCCCTGTGTATTCAGTAGCTACCCAAAATAGATTTGGACACTTGACAGAGGAGGACACTGACTCTAGACCAGTTGTAGATGTTGACGGATCCACAGTAAATTTGACACAAACAAGACACAGATATCCCAGACAACATAAGTCAAAAATAGTAACTTGTCCAGTCTCAAGTGATGGTCCCCTTGTATCAGCCATTGTACATGGTAGAGTTTTAAAAGTTTTTCTTGACTCAGGTGCAAAAATTAATATTGTCAAGCCCTCAGCTCTTAGAGACATTGAAAGTAAGCACCCTACTATTTTAAAACAGTCACACATACCTTTTCTAAGTGGTATTTCAGGAAATAAAGTAAAAGTTCAGGGTGAAATTGACCTCCCACTCAAGTTCAATGATGTCACATTGTCTATAACATGTTTAGTTGTTGACATTATTCATTTTCCTGGAGACATTCTCTTAGGTCTGTACACCATGATTGATGAAAATATTGCATTGTTTCCCCATCGTTGGAACATAAGTATCAAAGACCACGTCATACCCTTGTGTAGCATGTATCGACAGGGCCACGAGTTCAACCTTCAATCAGATTATGTTAATTTTGTTGACACCCGCCTTGCAAGCGTAGGTTTGTCAGATCATTGTCGTGGTAGCATACCCGAGAAAACAGGCACTCGATTGAAGCATAGTAGTTGTGCAGTTGTTAAGGAGAATGAGTATCGGGACTTTCTGGAAGGGGACGCCCTAACGGATTCTCGTTGTCTCGCTCGCCTGGCAGCTTCCATCTCTGAAGTCAGTGGTTCCACGGCTACTGACACTGTGCTACACCCTCATTCTCTCACCAGAATAAGAGTTAAGGTTCAGGGAGTGCCTGAGTTGTCGGATGTGATTGCGGAAAGTGAAACATGTAAAGTGAATGGTACATTTGTTGAACCCTCCTGGCACACAGTGCAGGATGGTACTGTCTCACTTTTTATCGCGAACACAAGTAATGCCGATATCCATCTCCAGTCTGGTACCCATGTTGTAGATTTTGCCCATTACTCGTTACCGGTGCGAGTTGTGGATGATGTCTCCATGGATCATACTGTTTGTACACTCACACCAGGAGAACAGGGATCTCAGCCAGAGGTGCAAGCGCAACACCTCAGTCCTACTGATTTTCCTGACTCTGTGGCTCAGCTTTTGGAAATTTTGAACAGGAATAGAGCTGTTGTTGCTCTACCAGGAGAAAAATTAGGTCTCACTCCTCTCATTACACATAAAATTCCCCTTGAACAAGGAACTACGCCTATTTATGTACCAGCTTACCGTCTTCCCCATTCTCAGAGAGCAGAAGCAGATAGACTTGTAGAAGAAATGTTACAGAGTGATGTAATTGAATCGAGTAATTCGCCATGGAACGCTCCATTGATTCTTGTACCAAAGCGAGATGGGACTTGGAGACCTGTAATCGATTATCGCAAGCTTAACAGAGTAACAATACCTGATCGTTTCCCACTTCCAGTTCTAAATGATTTGTTGCAAAGTATTGGTCGAAACAAAGTATTCTCAACGTTAGATTTGTTGCAGGGATTCTGGCAAATCCCCCTTGATGAGGAAAGTAAACAATTGACAGCCTTTAGTACTCCCAATGGTCATTTTCATTTCAAAAGAATGCCGTTTGGTTTGCGTAGTAGTCCAATAACCTTTTCACGGCTCATGACAAATCTATTTCGTAGATTGATAGGAAGTATGCTTCTAGTTTACCTTGATGATCTCATAATCATGTCGCAAGATGTTCAGACTCATTTCCAGAACCTTGAAAAGGTACTTGCAAAGCTCGCTGAAGCTAATTTAAAAATAAAGCTTGCAAAATGTTCATTTTTAAAGCAAAAGATTAATTTCCTAGGTCATACAGTTACACCTTCAGGTATTACATTGAATGAATCAAAAATTATTGCTGCCCGTGATTTTCCAACACCTCGTACCGCAGAAGCCGTAAGACAGTTCACAGGTCTTGTAGGATTTTATCGTTCATTTATTGCTGGATTCTCTATTATAGCCGCTCCGCTTTACAAGTTGCAAAGAAAAGATGAACCCTTTGTTTGGGGAGAGGCCCAGGATCAGTCATTCAAAAAACTCAAAGCAGCCTTGATTTCGTCACCTGTCCTTAGGTATCCAGATTTTTCTAAACCTTTTACGTTGGTTACAGATGCTAGTGACATAGGTCTAGGTGCTGCATTACTTCAAACAGAAGGTCACAGAGATCACGCAATAGCTTATGCTAGCCGTACTTTATCTAAAGAAGAGAAAAATTATAGTGCAACAGAACGAGAAGCCTTGGCAGTTGTTTGGGCACTTAAACATTTCAAGGATACAATTTATAATTACCCAGTTCATGTTCTTACAGATCACCAACCATTAATTCCCTTGTTCAAAAATAAGAATCCAGTTGGAAAGTTTGCTAGATATTTGCTCACAATTCAAGAATTCAATCCCACATTTGGATATATTCCAGGAAAGCAAAATGTTGTAGCCGATGCGTTTTCTCGACACGTAGCTGCGATTCAGTTAAATTACCCAGCATTAGATGCTACAGTAGTAGAAACGGAACAAAGACAAGACCCCATATGGGCACCTGTCATTAAATTTTTGACTAAGCAAGACACTCGCCCGATTCATAAACCGCCAGTACCATTGAAAGAACTAGTTATGTTGGACAATTTACTGTGTAGAGTAGTAAAGCTAGGGACAGCCCCGAGGAAATGTTGTCAGTTAGTTGTTCCAGCTGTCTTGGTACCAACTGTGTTAAAAATTATCCATGATGCTCCTGCAAGTGCACATCCAGGAAAGGATCGTACACTCCAACAAGGTCGATTGAAATATTTTTGGCCAAAAATGGCTAAGGAGATTGCTCATTATGTTGACAGAATTTGAGTATAACACCCTTACCTAACCTAACCTAACCCAACCTAACCTAACCAAACCTAACCCAACCTAACCTAACCTAACCAAACCTAACCTAACCTAACCTAACCTAACCTAACCCAACCTAACCTAACCCAACCTAACCTAACCTTATCCAACCTAACCTCACCTAACCCAACCTAACCTAACCTAACCTAACCTAACTCAAACTAACCTACCCTAACCTAACCTAACCTAACCTAACTCAAACTAACCTAACCTAACTCAAACTAACCTAACCTAACCTAACCTAACCTAACCTAACCTAACCTAACCTAACCTAACCTAACCTAACCTAACCTAACCTAACCTAACCTAACCTAACCTAACCTAACCTAACCTAACCTAACCTAACCTAACCTAACCTAACCTAACCTAACCTAACCTAACCTAACCTAACCTAACCTAACCTAACCTAACCTAACCTAACCTAACCTAACCTAACCTAACCTAACCTAACCTAACCTAACCTAACCTAACCTAACCTAACCTAACCTAACCTAACCTAACCTAACCTAACCTAACCTAACCTAACCTAACCTAACCTAACCTAACCTAACCTAACCTAACCTAACCTAACCTAACCTAACCTAACCTAACCTAACCTAACCTAACCTAACCTAACCTAACCTAACCTAACCTAACCTAACCTAACCTAACCTAACCTAACCTAACCTAACCTAACCTAACCTAACCTAACCTAACCTAACCTAACCTAACCTAACCTAACCTAACCTAACCTAACCTAACCTAACCTAACCTAACCTAACCTAACCTAACCTAACCTAACCTAACCTAACCTAACCTAACCTAACCTAACCTAACCTAACCTAACCTAACCTAACCTAACCTAACCTAACCTAACCTAACCTAACCTAACCTAACCTAACCTAACCTAACCTAACCTAACCTAACCTAACCTAACCTAACCTAACCTAACCTAACCTAACCTAACCTAACCTAACCTAACCTAACCTAACCTAACCTAACCTAACCTAACCTAACCTAACCTAACCTAACCTAACCTAACCTAACCTAACCTAACCTAACCTAACCTAACCTAACCTAACCTAACCTAACCTAACCTAACCTAACCTAACCTAACCTAACCTAACCTAACCTAACCTAACCTAACCTAACCTAACCTAACCTAACCTAACCTAACCTAACCTAACCTAACCTAACCTAACCTAACCTAACCTAACCTAACCTAACCTAACCTAACCTAACCTAACCTAACCTAACCTAACCTAACCTAACCTAACCTAACCTAACCTAACCTAACCTAACCTAACCTAACCTAACCTAACCTAACCTAACCTAACCTAACCTAACCTAACCTAACCTAACCTAACCTAACCTAACCTAACCTAACCTAACCTAACCTAACCTAACCTAACCTAACCTAACCTAACCTAACCTAACCTAACCTAACCTAACCTAACCTAACCTAACCTAACCTAACCTAACCTAACCTAACCTAACCTAACCTAACCTAACCTAACCTAACCTAACCTAACCTAACCTAACCTAACCTAACCTAACCTAACCTAACCTAACCTAACCTAACCTAACCTAACCTAACCTAACCTAACCTAACCTAACCTAACCTAACCTAACCTAACCTAACCTAACCTAACCTAACCTAACCTAACCTAACCTAACCTAACCTAACCTAACCTAACCTAACCTAACCTAACCTAACCTAACCTAACCTAACCTAACCTAACCTAACCTAACCTAACCTAACCTAACCTAACCTAACCTAACCTAACCTAACCTAACCTAACCTAACCTAACCTAACCTAACCTAACCTAACCTAACCTAACCTAACCTAACCTAACCTAACCTAACCTAACCTAACCTAACCTAACCTAACCTAACCTAACCTAACCTAACCTAACCTAACCTAACCTAACCTAACCTAACCTAACCTAACCTAACCTAACCTAACCTAACCTAACCTAACCTAACCTAACCTAACCTAACCTAACCTAACCTAACCTAACCTAACCTAACCTAACCTAACCTAACCTAACCTAACCTAACCTAACCTAACCTAACCTAACCTAACCTAACCTAACCTAACCTAACCTAACCTAACCTAACCTAACCTAACCTAACCTAACCTAACCTAACCTAACCTAACCTAACCTAACCTAACCTAACCTAACCTAACCTAACCTAACCTAACCTAACCTAACCTAACCTAACCTAACCTAACCTAACCTAACCTAACCTAACCTAACCTAACCTAACCTAACCTAACCTAACCTAACCTAACCTAACCTAACCTAACCTAACCTAACCTAACCTAACCTAACCTAACCTAACCTAACCTAACCTAACCTAACCTAACCTAACCTAACCTAACCTAACCTAACCTAACCTAACCTAACCTAACCTAACCTAACCTAACCTAACCTAACCTAACCTAACCTAACCTAACCTAACCTAACCTAACCTAACCTAACCTAACCTAACCTAACCTAACCTAACCTAACCTAACCTAACCTAACCTAACCTAACCTAACCTAACCTAACCTAACCTAACCTAACCTAACCTAACCTAACCTAACCTAACCTAACCTAACCTAACCTAACCTAACCTAACCTAACCTAACCTAACCTAACCTAACCTAACCTAACCTAACCTAACCTAACCTAACCTAACCTAACCTAACCTAACCTAACCTAACCTAACCTAACCTAACCTAACCTAACCTAACCTAACCTAACCTAACCTAACCTAACCTAACCTAACCTAACCTAACCTAACCTAACCTAACCTAACCTAACCTAACCTAACCTAACCTAACCTAACCTAACCTAACCTAACCTAACCTAACCTAACCTAACCTAACCTAACCTAACCTAACCTAACCTAACCTAACCTAACCTAACCTAACCTAACCTAACCTAACCTAACCTAACCTAACCTAACCTAACCTAACCTAACCTAACCTAACCTAACCTAACCTAACCTAACCTAACCTAACCTAACCTAACCTAACCTAACCTAACCTAACCTAACCTAACCTAACCTAACCTAACCTAACCTAACCTAACCTAACCTAACCTAACCTAACCTAACCTAACCTAACCTAACCTAACCTAACCTAACCTAACCTAACCTAACCTAACCTAACCTAACCTAACCTAACCTAACCTAACCTAACCTAACCTAACCTAACCTAACCTAACCTAACCTAACCTAACCTAACCTAACCTAACCTAACCTAACCTAACCTAACCTAACCTAACCTAACCTAACCTAACCTAACCTAACCTAACCTAACCTAACCTAACCTAACCTAACCTAACCTAACCTAACCTAACCTAACCTAACCTAACCTAACCTAACCTAACCTAACCTAACCTAACCTAACCTAACCTAACCTAACCTAACCTAACCTAACCTAACCTAACCTAACCTAACCTAACCTAACCTAACCTAACCTAACCTAACCTAACCTAACCTAACCTAACCTAACCTAACCTAACCTAACCTAACCTAACCTAACCTAACCTAACCTAACCTAACCTAACCTAACCTAACCTAACCTAACCTAACCTAACCTAACCTAACCTAACCTAACCTAACCTAACCTAACCTAACCTAACCTAACCTAACCTAACCTAACCTAACCTAACCTAACCTAACCTAACCTAACCTAACCTAACCTAACCTAACCTAACCTAACCTAACCTAACCTAACCTAACCTAACCTAACCTAACCTAACCTAACCTAACCTAACCTAACCTAACCTAACCTAACCTAACCTAACCTAACCTAACCTAACCTAACCTAACCTAACCTAACCTAACCTAACCTAACCTAACCTAACCTAACCTAACCTAACCTAACCTAACCTAACCTAACCTAACCTAACCTAACCTAACCTAACCTAACCTAACCTAACCTAACCTAACCTAACCTAACCTAACCTAACCTAACCTAACCTAACCTAACCTAACCTAACCTAACCTAACCTAACCTAACCTAACCTAACCTAACCTAACCTAACCTAACCTAACCTAACCTAACCTAACCTAACCTAACCTAACCTAACCTAACCTAACCTAACCTAACCTAACCTAACCTAACCTAACCTAACCTAACCTAACCTAACCTAACCTAACCTAACCTAACCTAACCTAACCTAACCTAACCTAACCTAACCTAACCTAACCTAACCTAACCTAACCTAACCTAACCTAACCTAACCTAACCTAACCTAACCTAACCTAACCTAACCTAACCTAACCTAACCTAACCTAACCTAACCTAACCTAACCTAACCTAACCTAACCTAACCTAACCTAACCTAACCTAACCTAACCTAACCTAACCTAACCTAACCTAACCTAACCTAACCTAACCTAACCTAACCTAACCTAACCTAACCTAACCTAACCTAACCTAACCTAACCTAACCTAACCTAACCTAACCTAACCTAACCTAACCTAACCTAACCTAACCTAACCTAACCTAACCTAACCTAACCTAACCTAACCTAACCTAACCTAACCTAACCTAACCTAACCTAACCTAACCTAACCTAACCTAACCTAACCTAACCTAACCTAACCTAACCTAACCTAACCTAACCTAACCTAACCTAACCTAACCTAACCTAACCTAACCTAACCTAACCTAACCTAACCTAACCTAACCTAACCTAACCTAACCTAACCTAACCTAACCTAACCTAACCTAACCTAACCTAACCTAACCTAACCTAACCTAACCTAACCTAACCTAACCTAACCTAACCTAACCTAACCTAACCTAACCTAACCTAACCTAACCTAACCTAACCTAACCTAACCTAACCTAACCTAACCTAACCTAACCTAACCTAACCTAACCTAACCTAACCTAACCTAACCTAACCTAACCTAACCTAACCTAACCTAACCTAACCTAACCTAACCTAACCTAACCTAACCTAACCTAACCTAACCTAACCTAACCTAACCTAACCTAACCTAACCTAACCTAACCTAACCTAACCTAACCTAACCTAACCTAACCTAACCTAACCTAACCTAACCTAACCTAACCTAACCTAACCTAACCTAACCTAACCTAACCTAACCTAACCTAACCTAACCTAACCTAACCTAACCTAACCTAACCTAACCTAACCTAACCTAACCTAACCTAACCTAACCTAACCTAACCTAACCTAACCTAACCTAACCTAACCTAACCTAACCTAACCTAACCTAACCTAACCTAACCTAACCTAACCTAACCTAACCTAACCTAACCTAACCTAACCTAACCTAACCTAACCTAACCTAACCTAACCTAACCTAACCTAACCTAACCTAACCTAACCTAACCTAACCTAACCTAACCTAACCTAACCTAACCTAACCTAACCTAACCTAACCTAACCTAACCTAACCTAACCTAACCTAACCTAACCTAACCTAACCTAACCTAACCTAACCTAACCTAACCTAACCTAACCTAACCTAACCTAACCTAACCTAACCTAACCTAACCTAACCTAACCTAACCTAACCTAACCTAACCTAACCTAACCTAACCTAACCTAACCTAACCTAACCTAACCTAACCTAACCTAACCTAACCTAACCTAACCTAACCTAACCTAACCTAACCTAACCTAACCTAACCTAACCTAACCTAACCTAACCTAACCTAACCTAACCTAACCTAACCTAACCTAACCTAACCTAACCTAACCTAACCTAACCTAACCTAACCTAACCTAACCTAACCTAACCTAACCTAACCTAACCTAACCTAACCTAACCTAACCTAACCTAACCTAACCTAACCTAACCTAACCTAACCTAACCTAACCTAACCTAACCTAACCTAACCTAACCTAACCTAACCTAACCTAACCTAACCTAACCTAACCTAACCTAACCTAACCTAACCTAACCTAACCTAACCTAACCTAACCTAACCTAACCTAACCTAACCTAACCTAACCTAACCTAACCTAACCTAACCTAACCTAACCTAACCTAACCTAACCTAACCTAACCTAACCTAACCTAACCTAACCTAACCTAACCTAACCTAACCTAACCTAACCTAACCTAACCTAACCTAACCTAACCTAACCTAACCTAACCTAACCTAACCTAACCTAACCTAACCTAACCTAACCTAACCTAACCTAACCTAACCTAACCTAACCTAACCTAACCTAACCTAACCTAACCTAACCTAACCTAACCTAACCTAACCTAACCTAACCTAACCTAACCTAACCTAACCTAACCTAACCTAACCTAACCTAACCTAACCTAACCTAACCTAACCTAACCTAACCTAACCTAACCTAACCTAACCTAACCTAACCTAACCTAACCTAACCTAACCTAACCTAACCTAACCTAACCTAACCTAACCTAACCTAACCTAACCTAACCTAACCTAACCTAACCTAACCTAACCTAACCTAACCTAACCTAACCTAACCTAACCTAACCTAACCTAACCTAACCTAACCTAACCTAACCTAACCTAACCTAACCTAACCTAACCTAACCTAACCTAACCTAACCTAACCTAACCTAACCTAACCTAACCTAACCTAACCTAACCTAACCTAACCTAACCTAACCTAACCTAACCTAACCTAACCTAACCTAACCTAACCTAACCTAACCTAACCTAACCTAACCTAACCTAACCT
Organism: Procambarus clarkii; assembly: GCF_040958095.1. Taxonomy (NCBI): domain Eukaryota; kingdom Metazoa; phylum Arthropoda; class Malacostraca; order Decapoda; family Cambaridae; genus Procambarus; species Procambarus clarkii. Next base: position 20,111,250 of record NC_091159.1, read on the forward strand.
AACCTAACCTAACCTAACCTAACCTAACCTAACCTAACCTAACCTAACCTAACCTAACCTAACCTAACCTAACCTAACCTAACCTAACCTAACCTAACCTAACCTAACCTAACCTAACCTAACCTAACCTAACCTAACCTAACCTAACCTAACCTAACCTAACCTAACCTAACCTAACCTAACCTAACCTAACCTAACCTAACCTAACCTAACCTAACCTAACCTAACCTAACCTAACCTAACCTAACCTAACCTAACCTAACCTAACCTAACCTAACCTAACCTAACCTAACCTAACCTAACCTAACCTAACCTAACCTAACCTAACCTAACCTAACCTAACCTAACCTAACCTAACCTAACCTAACCTAACCTAACCTAACCTAACCTAACCTAACCTAACCTAACCTAACCTAACCTAACCTAACCTAACCTAACCTAACCTAACCTAACCTAACCTAACCTAACCTAACCTAACCTAACCTAACCTAACCTAACCTAACCTAACCTAACCTAACCTAACCTAACCTAACCTAACCTAACCTAACCTAACCTAACCTAACCTAACCTAACCTAACCTAACCTAACCTAACCTAACCTAACCTAACCTAACCTAACCTAACCTAACCTAACCTAACCTGACCTAACCTAACCTAACCTAACCTAACCTAACCTAACCTAACCTAACCTAACCTAACCTAACCTAACCTAACCTAACCTAACCTAACCTAACCTAACCTAACCTAACCTAACCTAACCTAACCTAACCTAACCTAACCTAACCTAACCTAACCTAACCTAACCTAACCTAACCTAACCTAACCTAACCTAACCTAACCTAACCTAACCTAACCTAACCTAACCTAACCTAACCTAACCTAACCTAACCTAACCTAACCTAACCTAACCTAACCTAACCTAACCTAACCTAACCTAACCTAACCTAACCTAACCTAACCTAACCTAACCTAACCTAACCTAACCTAACCTAACCTAACCTAACCTAACCTAACCTAACCTAACTAACCTAACCTAACCTAACCTAACCTAACCTAACCTAACCTAACCTAACCTAACCTAACCTAACCTAACCTAACCTAACCTAACCTAACCTAACCTAACCTAACCTAACCTAACCTAACCTAACCTAACCTAACCTAACCTAACCTAACCTAACCTAACCTAACCTAACCTAACCTAACCTAACCTAACCTAACCTAACCTAACCTAACCTAACCTAACCTAACCTAACCTAACCTAACCTAACCTAACCTAACCTAACCTAACCTAACCTAACCTAACCTAACCTAACCTAACCTAACCTAACCTAACCTAACCTAACCTAACCTAACCTAACCTAACCTAACCTAACCTAACCTAACCTAACCTAACCTAACCTAACCTAACCTAACCTAACCTAACCTAACCTAACCTAACCTAACCTAACCTAACCTAACCTAACCTAACCTAACCTAACCTAACCTAACCTAACCTAACCTAACCTAACCTAACCTAACCTAACCTAACCTAACCTAACCTAACCTAACCTAACCTAACCTAACCTAACCTAACCTAACCTAACCTAACCTAACCTAACCTAACCTAACCTAACCTAACCTAACCTAACCTAACCTAACCTAACCTAACCTAACCTAACCTAACCTAACCTAACCTAACCTAACCTAACCTAACCTAACCTAACCTAACCTAACCTAACCTAACCTAACCTAACCTAACCTAACCTAACCTAACCTAACCTAACCTAACCTAACCTAACCTAACCTAACCTAACCTAACCTAACCTAACCTAACCTAACCTAACCTAACCTAACCTAACCTAACCTAACCTAACCTAACCTAACCTAACCTAACCTAACCTAACCTAACCTAACCTAACCTAACCTAACCTAACCTAACCTAACCTAACCTAACCTAACCTAACCTAACCTAACCTAACCTAACCTAACCTAACCTAACCTAACCTAACCTAACCTAACCTAACCTAACCTAACCTAACCTAACCTAACCTAACCTAACCTAACCTAACCTAACCTAACCTAACCTAACCTAACCTAACCTAACCTAACCTAACCTAACCTAACCTAACCTAACCTAACCTAACCTAACCTAACCTAACCTAACCATACCTAACCTAACCTAACCTAACCTAACCTAACCTAACCTAACCTAACCTAACCTAACCTAACCTAACCTAGACCTAACCTAACCTAACCTAACCTAACCTAACCTAACCTAACCTAACCTAACCTAACCTAACCTAACCTAACCTAACCTAACCTAACCTAACCTAACCTAACCTAACCTAACCTAACCTAACCTAACCTAACCTAACCTAACCTAACCTAACCTAACCTAACCTAACCTAACCTAACCTAACCTAACCTAACCTAACCTAACCTAACCTAACCTAACCTAACCTAACCTAACCTAACCTAACCTAACCTAACCTAACCTAACCTAACCTAACCTAACCTAACCTAACCTAACCTAACCTAACCTAACCTAACCTAACC
>NC_091159.1:20118783-20133783 GCF_040958095.1 Procambarus clarkii
AAATTGGGCTACTTTTGCTACTAGTAGCCCAAATTGGACTACTTATAGCCCAAATTTTCGGCTACCTTCGCCACTAGTAGCCCAAAAATTCGGCTACTTTCGCTACTAGTAGCACGAAATTGGGCTACTTATACAAAAAAATGGGCTACTTTCGCTACTAGTAGCCCAAAAATTTGGCAAACTAATCTAACCTTACCTAACCTAACCTCACCTAACCTAACCTAACCTAACCTAGCCTAACCTAACCCAACCTAACCTAACCTTACCCAAACTAACCTCACCTAACCCAACCTAACCTAACCTAACCTACCCTAACCTAACCTAACTCAAACTAACCTACCCTAACCTAACCTAACCCAAACTAACCTAACCTAACCTAACCTAACCTATCCTAACCTAACCTAACCTAACCTAACCCAACTTAACCTAACCTAACCTAACCTAACCGAACCTAACATAACCTAACCCATACTAACCTAACCTAACCTAACCTAACCTAACCTAACTTAACCTAACCCAACCTAACCTAACCTAACCTAACCTAACCTAACCTAACCTAACCTATCCTAATCTAACCTATCCTAACCCAACCTAAACTAACCTAACCTAACCTAACCTAAACTAACCTAACCTTACCTAACCTAACATAACCTAACCCAACCTAACCTAACCTAACCCAACCTAACCTAACCTAACCTAACCCAACCTAACCTAACCTAACCTAACCTAGCCTAACCTAGCCTAACCTAACCTAACCTAACCCACCTAACCTAACCTAACCTAACCCAACCTAACCTAACCTAACCTAACCCAACCTAACCTAACCTAACCTAACCGAACGTAACATAACCTAACCCATACTAACCTAACCTAACCTAACCTAACCTAACCTAACCTAATCCAACCTAACCTAACCCAACCTAACCTAACCTAACCCAACCTAACCTAACTTAACCTAACCCTAACCTAACCTAACCTAACCTAACCTAACCTAACCTAACCCTAACCTATCCTAACCTAACCTAACCTAACCTAACCTATCCTAATCTAACCTAACCTAACCCAACCTAACCTAACCTAACCTAACCTAACCTTAACCTAACCTAACCTAACCTAACCCACCTTACCTAACCTAACCCTAACCTAACCTAACCTAACCTAACCTAACCTAACCTAACCTAACCTAACCTAACCTAACCTAACCTAACCTAACCTAACCTAACCTAACCTAACCCTAACTTAACCTAACCTAACCTAACCTAACCCTAACCTATCTAACCTAACCCTAAACTAACCTAACCTAACCTAACCTAACCTAACCTAACCGTAACCTAACCTAACCTAACCTAACCTACCTAACCTAACCTAACCTACCTACCTAACCTAACCTAACCTAACCTAACTCAAACTAACATAACCTAACCTAAACTAACTTAACCTAACCTAACCGAACCTAACCTAACCTAACCTAACTTAACCTAACCTAACCCAACCTAGCCTAACCTAACCTAACCTAAGCTAACCTAGCCTAACCTAACCTAACCTAACTTAACCTAACCTAACCTAACCCAACCTAACCTAACCTAACCTATTCTAACCTTACCTAACCTAACCTAACCCAACCTAACCTAACCTAACTCAAAATAACCTAACCTAACCTAACCTAACGTAACCTAACATAACCTAACCTTACCTAACCTATCCTAACCCAACCTAACCTAACCTAACCTAACTCAAACTAACCTAACCTAACCTAACCTAACCTAACCTAACCCAACCTAACCTAACCTAACCTAACTCAAACTAACCTAACCTAACCTAAGCTCACCTAACCTAACCTAACTTAACCTAACCTAACCTAACCTAACCCAACCCAACCTAACCTAACCTAACTTAGCCTAACCAAACCTAACCTATACTAATCTAACCTAACCTAACCTAACCTAACCTAACATAACCTAACCTAACCTAACGTAACCAAACCTAACCTAACCTAACCCTACCTAACCTAACCTAACCTAACCGAACCTAACCGTACCTTACCTAACCTAACCTAACCTAGGCAACTTTCACAACTTGTAGCTCAAACACTGGGCTACTTTCGCTACTAGTAACGTAGAAATTGGGCTACTTATGCTACTAGTAGCCTCAAAATTGGGCTACTTTCGCTAGTAGTAGCCCAAAAATTGGGCTACTTTTGCTACTAGTAGCCCAAATTGGACTTCTTATAGCCCAAATTTTGGGCTACCTTCGCCACTAGTAGCCCAAAAATTCGGCTACTTTCGCTACTAGTATCACGAAATTGGGCTACTTATACAAAAAAATGGGCTACTTTCGCTACTAGTAGCCCAAAAATTTGGCAAACTAATCTAACCTTACCTAACCTAACCTTACCTAACCTAACCTAACCTAACCTAACTTGACCTGACCTAACCTAACCTAACCTAACCTTACCAAACCTAACCTCACCTAACCTAACGTAACCTAACCTAACCTAACCTAACCCAACCTAACCTAACCTTACCCAAACTAACCTCACCTAACCCAACCTAACCTAACCTAACCTAACCTAACCTAACCTAACTCAAACTAACCTAACCTAACCTAACTCAAACTAACCTAACCTAACCTAACCTATCCTAACCAAACGTGACCAAACCTAACCTAACCTAACCTAACCCAACCTAACCTAACCTAACCTAACCTATCCTAACCTATCCTAACCCAACCTAACCTAACCTAACCTAACCCAAACTAACCCAAACTAACCTAACCTAACCTTACCTAACCTAACCCAACCTAACCTAACCCAACCTAACCTAACCTAACCTAACTTAACCTAACCCAACCTAACCTAACCTAACCTAACCCAACCCAACCCAACCTAACCTAACCTAACCTAGCCTAACCTAACCTAACCTAACCCAACCTAACCTAACCTAACCCAACCTAACCTAACCTAACCCAACCTAACCTAACCTAACCCAACCTTACCCAACCTAACCTAACCTAACCTAACCTAATCAAACCTAACCCATACTAACCTAACCTAACCTAACATAACCTAACCCAACCTAACCTAACCTAACCTAACCTAACCTAACCTAGACTAACCTAACCTAACCTAACCTAACCCAACCTAACCTAACCTAACCCAACCTAACCTAACCTAACCTAACCTAACCCAACCTAACCTAACCTAACCTAACCTAACCTAACCTAACCTAACCCAACCTAACCTAACCTAACCTAACCTAACCCAACCTAACCTAACCGAACCTAACATAACCTAACCCATACTAACCTAACCTAACCTAACCTAGCCTAACCCAACCTAACCTAACTTAACCTAACCCAACCTAACCTAACCTAACCTAACCTAATCTAACCTAACCTAACCCAACCTAACCTAACCTAACCTAACCTATCCTAATCTAACTTAACCTAACCCAACCTAACCTAACCTAACCTAACCTACCTTAACCTAACCTAACCTAACCTAACCCCACCTTACCTAACCTAACCTAACCCAACCCAACCTAACCTAACCAAACCAAACCTACCCTAACTTAACCTAACCTAATCTAACCTAACATAACCTAACCTAACCTATTCTAACCTAACCCAAACTAACCTAACCTAACCTAACCTAACCCAATCTAACCTAACCAAACCTAACCTAACCTTACCTAACCTAACCTAACCTAACCCTAACCTAACCTAACCTAACCTAACCTAACCTAACCTAACATAACCTGACCTAACCTAACCTAACCTAACCTAACCTAACCGAACCTAACCTAACCTAACCTAACCTAACCTAACCTAACCTAACCTAACCTAACCTAACCTAACCTAACCTAACCTAACCTAACCTAACCTAACCTAACCCAACCTAACCTAACCTAGCCTAACCTAGCCTAACCTAACCTAACTTAACCTAACCTAACCCAACCTAACCTAACCTAAGCTAACCTAACCTAACCTAACCTAACGTAACTTAACCTAACCTAACCTAACCTAACCTAGCCTAACCTAACCTAACCTAACTTAACCTAACCTAACCCAACCTAACCTAACCTAAGCTAACCTAACCTAACCTAACCTAACGTAACTTAACCTAACCTAACCTAACCTAGCCTAACCTAGCCTAACCTAACCTAACTTAACCTAACCTAACCCAACCTAACCTAACCTAAGCTAACCTAACCTAACCTAACCTAACCTAACGTAACTTAACCTAACCTAACCTAACCTAACCTAACCTAACCTAACCTAACCTAACCTAACCTAACCTATTCTAACCTTACCTAACCTAACCTAACCCAACCTAACGTAACCTAACCTAACTCAAAATAACCTAACCTAACCTAACCTAACTTAACCTAACCTATCCTAACCTAACCTAACCTAACCCAACCTAACCCAACCTAACCTAACCTAACCTGACTTAACCTAACCTAACCTAACGTAACCTAACATAACCTAACCTTACCTAACCTATCCTAACCCAACCTAACCTAACCTAACTCAAACTAACCTAACCTAACTTAACCTAACCTAACCTAACCTAACCTAACCCAACCCAACCCAACCTAACCTAACCTAACCTAACCTAACCTAACCTAACCTAACCTAACCTAACCTAACCTAACCTAACCTAACCTAACCTAACCTAACCTAACCTAACCTAACCTAACCTAACCTAACCTAACCTAACCTAACCTAACCTAACCTAACCTAACCTAACCTAACCTAACCTAACCTAACCTAACCTAACCTAACCTAACCTAACCTAACCTAACCTAACCTAACCTAACCTAACCTAACCTAACCTAACCTAACCTAACCTAACCTAACCTAACCTAACCTAACCTAACCTAACCTAACCTAACCTAACCTAACCTAACCTAACCTAACCTAACCTAACCTAACCTAACCTAACCTAACCTAACCTAACCTAACCTAACCTAACCTAACCTAACCTAACCTAACCTAACCTAACCTAACCTAACCTAACCTAACCTAACCTAACCTAACCTAACCTAACCTAACCTAACCTAACCTAACCTAACCTAACCTAACCTAACCTAACTTAACCTTACCAAACCTAACCTATATTAACCTAACCTAACCTAACCTAACCTAACATAACCTAACCCAACCTAACGTAACCAAACCTAACCTAACCTAACCCTACCTAACCTAACCTAACCTAACCGAACCTTACCTAACCTAACCTAAAATTGGCAACTTTCACAACTTGTAGCTCAAACACTGGGCTACTTTCGCTACTAGTAACGTAGAAATTGGGATACTTATGCTACTAGTAGCCTCAAAATTGGGCTACTTTCGCTAGTAGTAGCCCAAAAATTGGGCTACTTTTGCTACTAGTAGCCCAAATTGGACTACTTATAGCCCAAATTTTCGGCTACCTTCGCCACTAGTAGCCCAAAAATTCGGCTACTTTCGCTACTAGTAGCACGAAATTGGGCTACTTATACAAAAAAATGGGCTACTTTCGCTACTAGTAGCCCAAAAATTTGGCAAACTAATCTAACCTTACCTAACCTAACCTACCTAACCTAACCTAACCTAACCTAACCTAACCTGACCTAACCTAACCTAACCTAACCTAACCTAACCTAACCTAACCTAACCTAACCTAACCTAACCTAACCTAACCTAACCTAACCTAACCTAACCTAACCTAACCTAACCTAACCTAACCTAACCTAACCTAACCTAACCTAACCTAACCTAACCTAACCTAACCTAAACTAACCTAACCTAACCTAACCTAACCTAACCTAACCTAAACTAACCTAACCTAACCTAACCTAACCTAACCTAACCTAACCTAACCTAACCTAACCTATCCTAACCTAACCTAACCTAACCTAACCTAACCTAACCTAACCTAACCTAACCGAACCTAACATAACCTAACCTACCTACTAACCTAACCTAACCTAACCTAACTAACCTAACCCAACCTAACCTAACCTAACCTAACCTAACCTAACCCAACCTAACCTAACCTATCCTAATCTAACCTAACCTAACCCAACCTAACCTAACCTAACCTAACCTAACCTAAACTAACCTAACCTTACCTAACCTAACATAACCTAACCCAACCTAACCTAACCTAACCCAACCTAACCTAACCTAACCTAACCCAACCTAACCTAACCTAACCTAACCTAACCTAGCCTAACCTAGCCTAACCTAACCTAACCTAACCTAACCCAACCTAACCTAACCTAACCCAACCTAACCTAACCTAACCTAACCCAACCTAACCTAACCTAACCTAACCGAACGTAACATAACCTAACCCATACTAACCTAACCTAACCTAACCTAACCTAACCTAATCCAACCTAACCTAACCTAACCCAACCTAACCTAACCTAACCTAACCTAACCTAACTTAACCTAACCCAACCTAACCTAACCTAACCTAACCTAACCTAACCTAACCCAACCTATCCTAACCTAACCTAACCTAACCCAACCCAACCTAACCTATCCTAATCTAACCTAACCTAACCCAACCTAACCTAACCTAACCTAACCTAACTTAACCTAACCTAACCTAACCTAACCCCACCTTACCTAACCTAACCCAACCTAACCTAACCAAACCTACCCTAACTTAACCTAACCTAACCTAACCCAACCTAACCTAACCTAACCTAACCTAACCCAACTTAACCTAACCTAACCTAACCTAACCTAACCCAACCTATTCTAACCTAACCCAAACTAACCTAACCTAACCTAACCTAACCCAACGTAACCTAACCTAACCTAACCTAACCTTACCTAACCTAACCTAACCTAACCCAACTTAACCTAACCTAACTCAAACTAACATAACCTAACCTAAACTAACTTAACCTAACCTAACCTAACCGAACCTAACCTAACCTAACCTAACTTAACCTAACCTAACCCAACCTAGCCTAACCTAACCTAACCTAACCTAAGCTAACCTAGCCTAACCTAACCTAACTTAACCTAACCTAACCTAACCTAACCCAACCTAACCTAACCTAACCTAACCTATTCTAACCTTACCTAACCTAACCTAACCCAACCTAACCTAACCTAACCTAACTCAAAATAACCTATCCTAACCTAACCTAACGTAACCTAACATAACCTAACATAACCTAACCTTACCTAACCTATCCTAACCCAACCTAACCTAACCTAACCTAACTCAAACTAACCTAACCTAACCTAAGCTCACCTAACCTAACCTAACCTAACCTAACCCAACCTAACCTAACCTAACCTAACTCAAACTAACCTAACCTAACCTAAGCTCACCTAACCTAACCTAACTTAACCTAACCTAACCTAACCTAACCCAACCCAACCCAACCTAACCTAACCTAACTTAGCCTAACCAAACCTAACCTATACTAATCTAACCTAACCTAACCTAACCTTACCTAACCTAACCTAACATAACCTAACCCAACCTAACGTAACCAAACCTAACCTAACCTAACCCTACCTAACCTAACCTAACCTAACCTAACCGAACCTAACCGTACCTTACCTAACCTAACCTAACCTAGGCAACTTTCACAACTTGTAGCTCAAACACTGGGCTACTTTCGCTAATAGTAACGTAGAAATTGGGCTACTTATGCTACTAGTAGCCTCAAAATTGGGCTACTTTCGCTAGTAGTAGCCCAAAAATTGGGCTACTTTTGCTACTAGTAGCCCAAATTGGACTTCTTATAGCCCAAATTTTGGGCTACCTTCGCCACTAGTAGCCCAAAAATTCGGCTACTTTCGCTACTAGTATCACGAAATTGGGCTACTTATACAAAAAAATGGGCTACTTTCGCTACTAGTAGCCGAAAAATTTGGCAAACTAATCTAACCTTAAATAACCTAACCTTACCTAACCTAACCTAACCTAACTTGACCTGACCTAACCTAACCTAACCTAACCTTACCAAACCTAACCTCACCTAACCTAACGTAACCTAACCTAACCTAACCTAACCCAACCTAACCTAACCTTACCCAAACTAACCTCACCTAACCCAACCTAACCTAACCTAACCTACCCTAACCTAACCTAACCTAACCTAACTCAAACTAACCTAACCTAACCTAACCTAACTCAAACTAACCTAACCTAACCTATCCTAACCAAACGTGACCAAACCTAACCTAACCTAACCTAACCCAACCTAACCTAACCTAACCTATCCTAACCTATCCTAACCCAACCTAACCTAACCTAACCTAACCCAAACTAACCCAAACTAACCTAACCTAACCTTACCTAACCTAACCCAACCTAACCTAACCCAACCTAACCTAACCTAACCTAACTTAACCTAACCTAACCTAACCTAACCCAACCTAACCTAACCTAACCCAACCCAACCTAACCTAACCTAACCTAGCCTAACCTAACCTAACCTAACCTAACCCAACCTAACCTAACCTAACCTAACCCAACCTAACCTAACCTAACCCAACCTAACCTAACCTAACCTAACCTAACCTAACCTAACCTATCCTAATCTAACCTAACCTAACCTAACCTAAACTAACCTAACATAACCTAACCTAACCCAACCTAACCTAACCCAACCTAACCTAACCTAACCTAACCTAACCTAGCCTAGCCTAACCTAACCCAACCTAACCTAACCTAACCTAACCCAACCTAACCTAACCTAACCCAACCTAACCTAACCTAACCTAACCCAACCTAACCTAACCTATCCTAACCTAACCGAACCTAACATAACCTAACCCATACTAACCTAACCTAACCTAACCTAACCTAACCCAACCTAACCTAACTTAACCTGACCCAACCTAACCTAACCTAACCTAACCTAACCCAACCTAACCTAACCTATCCTTATCTAACCTAACCTAACCTAACCGAACCTAACCTAACCTAACCTAACTTAACCTAACCTAACCCCACCTTACCTAACCTAACCCAACCTAACTTAACCTAACCAAACCTACCCTAACTTAACCTAACCTAACCTAACCCAACCCAACCTAACCTAACCTAACCCAACTTAACCTAACCTAACCTAACCTAACATAACCTAACCTAACCTAACCCAACCTATTCTAACCTAACCCAAACTAACCTAACCTAACCTAACCTAACCCAACCTAACCTAACCTAACCTAACCTAACCCTACCTAACCTAACCTAACCCAACTTAACCTAACCTAACTCAAACTAACATAACCTAACCTAAACTAACTTAACCTAACCTAACCGAACCGAACCTAACCTAACCTAACTTAACCTAACCTAACCCAACCTAACCTAACCTAACCTAACCTAACCTAACCCAACCTAACCTAACCTAACCAATAATAACCTAACCTAACCCAACCTAACCTAACCTAACCTAACCTAACCCAACCTAACCTAACCTAACCTAACCTAACCTAACATATCCTAACCAAACGTGACCTAACTAAACCTAACCAAACCTAACCCAACCTAACCTAACCTAACCTAACCTAACCTTACCTAACCTAACCTAACCTAACCTAACCCAACCTAACCTAACATAACCTAACCCAAACTAACCCAAACTAACCAAACCTAACCTAACCTAACCTAACCTAACCCAACCTAACCTAACCTAACGTAACCTAACCCAACGTAACCCAACCTAACCTAACCTAACCAAACTTAACCTAACCAAACCTAACCTATACTAACCTAACCTAACCTAACATAACCTAACCCAACCTAACGTAACCAAACCTAACCTAACCCTACCTAACCTAACCTAACCTAACCGAACCTTACCTAACCTAACCTAGGCAACTTTCACAACTTGTAGCTCAAACACTGGGCTACTTTCGCTACTAGTAACGTAGAAATTGGGCTACTTATGCTACTAGTAGCCTCAAAATTGGGCTACTTTCGCTAGTAGTAGCCCAAAAATTGGGCTACTTTTGCTACTAGTAGCCCAAATTGGACTACTTATAGCCCAAATTTTGGGCTACTTTCGCTACTAGTAGCCCAAAATTGGGCTACTTTTGCTATTACTAGCCCAAAAGTTGGGCTACCTTCGCCACTAGTAGCCCAAAAATTCGGCAACTTTCGCTACTAGTAGCACGAAATTGGGCTACTTATACAAAAAATGGGCTACTTTCGCTACTAGTAGCCCAAAAATTTGGCAAACTAATCTAACCTTACCTAACCTAACCTTACCTAACCTAACCTAACCTAACTTGACCTGACCTAACCTAACCTAACCTTACCAAACCTTACCTCACCTAACCTAACCTAACCTAACCTAACCTAACCCAACCTAACCTAACCTTACCCAAACTAACCTCACCTAACCCAACCTAACCTAACCTAACCTAACCTAACCTAACTCAAACTAACCTAACCTAACCTAACCTAACCTAACTCAAACTAACCTAACCTATCCTAACCTAACCTAACCTATCCTAACCAAACGTGACCAAACCTAACCTAACCTAACCTAACCTAACCCAACCTAACCTAACCTAACCTAACCTAACCTATCTTAACCCAACCTAACCTAACCTAACCTAACCTAACCTAACCCAAACTAACCCAAACTAACCTAACCTAACCTTACCTAACCTAACCTAACCCAACCTAACCTAACCTAACCTAACTTAACCTAACCTGACCTAACCTAACCTAACCTAACCTAACCTAACCCAACCTAACCTAACCTAACTTAACCTAACCTAACCTAACCGAGCCTAACGTAACCTAACCTAACCTAACCTAACCTAACCCAACCTAACCTAACCTAACCTAACCTAACCCAACCTAACCTAACCTAACCTAACCTAACCTAACCGAACCTAACATAACCTAACCCATACTAACCTATCCTAACCTAACCTAACCTAACCTAACTTAACCTAACCTAACTTAACCTAACCCAACCTAACCTAACCTAACCTAACCCAACCTAACCTAACCTATCCTAATCTAACCTAACCCAACCTAACCTAACCTAACCTAACCTAAACTAACCTAACCTAACATAACCTAACATAACCTAACCTAACCCAACCTAACCTAACCTAACCTAACCCAACCTAACCTAACCTAACCTAACCTAGCCTAACCTAACCTAACCCAACCTAACCTAACCTAACCCAACCTAACCTAACCTAACCTAACCTAACCCAACCTAACCTAACCTAACCTAACCCAACCTATTCTAACCTAACCCAAACTAACCTAACCTAACCTAACCTAACCTAGCCTAACCTAACCTAACCCAACCTAACCTAACCTAACCTAACCTAACCCAACCTAACCTAACCTAACCCAACCTAACCCAACCTAACCTAACCTAACCCAACCTAACCTAACCTAACCCAACCTAACCTAACCTAACCTAACCTAACCTGACTTAACCTAACCTAACCTAACCTAATGTAACCTAACATAACCTAACCTTACCTAACCTATCCTAACCCAACCTAACCTAACCTAACCTAACCTAACTCAAACTAACCTAACTCAAACTAACCTAACCTAACCTAACTTAACCTAACCTAACCTAACCTAACCTGACCTAACCTAACCCAACCTAACCTAACCTAACCTAACCTAACAAAACCTAACCTAACCTAACCTAACTCAAACTAACCTAACCTAACCTAACCTAACTTAACCTAACCTAACCTAACGTAACCTAACCTAACCTAACCTAACCCAACCTAACCTAACCTAACCAAACCTAACCTAACCTAACCTAACCTACCCAAACTAACCTCACCTAACCCAACCTAACCTAACCTAACCTACCCTAACCTAACCTAACCTAACCTAACTCAAACTAACCTAACCTAACCTAACCTAACCCAACCTAACCTAACCTAACCTAACCTAACCCAACCTAACCTAACCAATAATAACCTAACCTAACCCAACCTAACCTAACCTAACCTAACCCAACCTAACCTAACCTAACCTAACCTAACATATCCTAACCAAACGTGACCTAACTAAACCTAACCAAACCTAACCCAACCTAACCTAACATAACCTAACCCTAACTAACCCAAACTAACCAAACCTAACCTAACCTAACCTAACCCAACCTAACCTAACCTAACGTAACCTAACCTAACCCAACCTAACCCAACCTAACCTAACCTAACCAAACTTAACCTAACCAAACCTAACCTATACTAACCTAACCTAACCTAACCTAACATAACCTAACCCAACCTAACGTAACCAAACCTAACCTAACCTAACCCTACCTAACCTAACCTAACCGAACTTTACCTAACCTAACCTAACCTAGGCAACTTTCACAACTTGTAGCTCAAACACTGGGCTACTTTCGCTACTAGTAACGTAGAAATTGGGCTACTTATGCTACTAGTAGCCTCAAAATTGGGCTACTTTCGCTAGTAGTAGCCCAAAAATTGGGCTACTTTTGCTACTAGTAGCCCAAATTGGACTACTTATAGCCCAAAATTTGGGCTACTTTCGCTGCTAGTAGCCCAAAATTGGGCTACTTTTGCTATTACTAGCCCAAAAGTTGGGCTACCTTCGCCACTAGTAGCCCAAAAATTCGGCTACTTTCGCTACTAGTAGCACGAAATTGGGCTACTTATACAAAAAATGGGCTACTTTCGCTACTGGTAGCCCAAAAATTTGGCAAACTAATCTAACCTTACCTAACCTAACCTTACCTAACCTAACCTAACTTGACCTGACCTAACCTAACCTAACCTAACCTAACCTTACCAAACCTAACCTCACCTAACCTAACCTAACCTAACCTAACCCAACCTAATCTAACCTTACCCAAACTAACCTCACCTAACCCAACCTAACCTAACCTAACCTACCCTAACCTAACCTAACCTAACCTAACCTAACCTAACCTAACTCAAACTAACATAACCTAACCTAAACTAACTTAACCTAACCTAACCTAACCGAACCTAACCTAACCTAGCTTAACCTAACCTAACTCAACCTAACCTAACCTAACCTAACCTACCCTAACCTAACCTAACCTAACCTAACCTAACTCAAACTAACATAACCTAACCTAAACTAACTTAACCTAACCTAACCTAACCGAACCTAACCTAACCTAGCTTAACCTAACCTAACCTAACCTAACCTAACCCAACCTAACCTAACCTAACCTAACCTAACTTAACCTAACCTAACCTAACCCAACCTAACCTAACCTAAGCTAACCTAACCTAACCTAACTTAACCTAACCCAACCTAACCTAACCTAACCTAACCTAAGCTAACCTAACCTAACCTAACGTAACTTAACCTTACCTAACCTAACCTAACCTAGGCAACTTTCACAACTTGTAGCTCAAACACTGGGCTACTTTCGCTACTAGTAACGTAGAAATTGGGCTACTTATGCTAATAGTAGCCTCAAAATTGGCTACTTTCGCTAGTAGTAGCCCAAAAATTGGGCTACTTTTGCTACTAGTAGCCCAAATTGAACTACTTATAGCCCAAATTTTGGGCTACTTTCGCTACTAGTAGCCCAAAATTGGGCTACTTTTACTATTACTAGCCCAAAAGTTGGGCTACCTTCGCCACTAGTAGCCCAAAAATTCGGCTACTTTCGCTACTAGTAGCACGAAATTGGGCTACTTATACAAAAAAATGTGCTACTTTCGCTACTAGTAGCCCAAAAATTTGGCAAACTAATCTAACCTTACCTAACCTAACCTTACCTAACCTAACCTAACCTAACTTGACCTGACCTAACCTAACCTAACCTAACCTTACCAAACCTAACCTCACCTAACCTAACCTAACCTAACCTAACTTAACCTAACCTAACCTAACCTAACCCAACCTAACCTAACCTAACCTAACCCAACCTAACCTAACCTAACCAATAATAACCTAACCTAACCTAACCTAACCTAACCCAACCTAACCTAACCTAACCTAACATATCCTAACCAAACGTGACCTAACTAAACCTAACCAAACCTAACCCAACCTAACCTAACCTAACCTAACCTAACCTAACCTTACCTAACCTAACCTAACCCAACCTAACCTAACATAACCTAACCCAAACTAACCCAAACTAACCAAACCTAACCTAACCTAACCCAACCCAACCTAACCTAACCTAACGTAACCTAACGTAACCTAACCTAACCCAACCTAACCCAACCTAACCTAACCTAACCAAACTTAACCTAACCAAACCTAACCTATACTAACCTAACCTAACCTAACATAACCTAACCCAACCTAACGTAACCAAACCTAACCTAACCCTACCTAACCTAACCTAACCTGACCTAACCTAACCGAACCTTACCTAACCTAACCTAGGCAACTTTCACAACTTGTTGCTCAAACACTGGGCTACTTTCGCTACTAGTAACGTAGATATTGGGCTACTTATGCTACTAGTAGCCTCAAAATTGGGCTACTGTCGCTAGTAGTAGCCCAAAAATTGGGCTACTTTTGCTACTAGTAGCCCAAATTGGACTACTTATAGCCCAAATTTTGGGCTACTTTCGCTACTAGTAGCCCAAAATTGGGCTACTTTTGCTATTACTAGCCCAAAAGTTGGGCTACCTTCGCCACTAGTAGCCCAAAAATTCGGCTACTTTCGCTACTAGTAGCACGAAATTGGGCTACTTATACAAAAAATGGGCTACTTTCGCTACTGGTAGCCCAAAAATTTGGCAAACTAATCTAACCTTACCTAACCTAACCTTACCTATCCTAACCTAACCTAACTTGACCTGACCTAACCTAACCTAACCTAACCTTACCAAACCTAACCTCACCTAACCTAACCTAACCTAACCTAACCTAACCCAACCTAACCTTACCCAAACTAACCTCACCTAACCCAACCTAACCTAACCTAACCTACCCTAACCTAACCTAACCTAACCTAACCTAACTCAAACTAACATAACCTAACCTAAACTAACTTAACCTAACCT